>NW_028230449.1:11175157-11475157 GCF_043228905.1 Azolla caroliniana | reverse complement strand
CTCCCATCAAAGGTGTGGTATACATCTTGCCTTTGCGTCTTAGATTGGTGTCATACAAGTGAATGTCTAATATCGCCAAGCAAAAACACCATAACTTTCCAAACCGCTAAAGGTTTGAGGGCGGAAAAACTCGTCAACACCACCCCCACAGCTAGACTATCCATCCAAACCCTAACCACCCCTCAAACAACTCCGAATAAAAAGTTTGCCAATTAACCCGACAATCGTCACCGTATAGTTCCTTAGAATCTAGCAACCGATACCAACAACCGGACGAGGCCATCACATGCGTAGGTAAACCTTCATGCAGCTTTTGTCGAAGGACCCCGAAAAGGACAACTTGCTATATGGCCAGTGCGAAAGAAGCTCACCAAAGCCCAAGGATGGTAGATAGGAACTAACCAATTCTGGATCCCTAAACAAAACCGAATACCCACACCAAAACCTCGTACCAGCGAGAACCACCTCTCCACAATACACACCATTTAGGAAATATCGAACTCAACATCAAGAAATATGCATCAAAACCACACAAGCCAAACACCTTGCCTAGGTAAAGCCTGTTCACACTAGCATGACCAGGCACTAGAATAACTCCTACATCCGAAGACCATTTCCCCCCACCCTTCTAACCCCTTGCTCAAAGACTCTACGAGTCTGGGCCCTCGATGTTGGGAATGGAGGGCACCAATGCGGAAACATCAACAACACAATGAGATGAAGATTACTGAGTGCACAAGATGAAAGCAAGATCAAAGAACAGAATGAGAGAGAGAGAGAGAGAGAGAAGGCACACAATGTAACAGTTTATTCAGACTAGTTACAATACAATGGAGACAACGACTCTCTCACAATAGCAACAACTTTTGAGTTAGGTTACAAAGCCCTTTATATGGCTAGGGCAACTCCCTTTGACATATTTACAAAGATGTCCTAAACCTAGACTGTTCGAAGGGACAATGTGAATACGGCCATTAGAGATCCGTATTCGACACTCCCCCATAATGGGCGTATACACCAAAAAATCTATAAAAAGAATAAATAAGAATTAACACCGGGTCATTTGAAACAGGTAATATGTCACAATTTAAGAACAGTCCGTTCAAAAAAGGCACAAAGTAGGTCATTTCACAAAAAGGACCATCGCATGCATAAACGGTTTTGGAAATTGAATCAAAATATATTGATTTATACCATGTCCAAAAATTTAGGGCTTTCAAAAAATGCCCCTAATAATCGACATGTGAAATTTAAAAGAGAACATAAAAAAATTACAAAATGACTAACATATATATTTATACATATTTGTGAATCGCCATATTGATTTAACATACAATATTTACATTTCATATATGAGATCCATCAATTCCCAAAGATACGCCTTCCCCTTCAGACCCACCCGATGAACTAAAAGAGCTTTGTGAGGTCTCATCCTCATAATCACTAGCAACCAATGCACTGTCTTCATCCAATTGCAATCCAACATCACCGTGATTATGAGACATACTCCTTGTTCACCTCTGTGTTGCGTCAACAAGCACATCTGGGATCTTCTCTTTTATTATCTTGATTGTAGTCTGTCTTAGATGGCCTGTTTTGGTCAAGGATAAGTCTGACACGAGTATGTCGACATTATCAAGTGCTAGAGTAGACGTTGTCGAGGTATTCCTCGCGGATGCGTGGAGTGAGGCGGGACCTCGGGGGTCCTGTACCGAAGAGTAAGAGAGAGAGAGAGACCCACTACGTGCGAGCGTAGATTCACAGGGACACGGCCCTTCGACGCAAAGACGCGAATGGGACAGCGACTCAGAAAACCACGAAAGTATGTATGTATTGACAAGACAAACAACATGAACACGAGGACAACAAAACACGAAGTCGGTTACAACCGAACAGGCCGGCGGACAGATGCCGATACCTGTTCGTAAACGCACAGAAAAACAGGAACAGGTTGGAGGTGCTGCCGGAAGCACTCGGGCATTCCTCAGAGCAGCGCGAGCCTCCCGAAACCTGCACAGAAGGAAGCTATGGAGTCTGCGAACCAGAGAGAGAGAGAGAGAAGCCTTCGCGCCCAATCCGACAGCACTTCGTCCTCGACTCTCCGCGATCCCCTTACTCTCCTCGTCTCCCTCCTTTTATAGGCAAGGAAGGAGCCGTTTCCCCTTTACTCCCTACCTACCGAATCTTCCTAGGATCTCCTATGTACAACTTAAGGCGCACGTGCATGAAGGGTCGGTTTCCACGCTCCGGTACACCGATTCCGCTTGTGGACGGTTTTCATCATGACATCCGCCCCCACCTAACCGCGCATCCACCGGCATGTGCCAAATTGTGTTTGGACGGAGAAAACCGGCCCAGCCTTCATTCCCCCGCCCGTCGGTTCTTCCTCGGTTTCGGATCGCTCGTCGTCGCGGTCCAAGTCAACCTGATCCGGCTTGTCGTCATGACGCTTCTTGAACGTCTTGATCCGCTTCCCAGCTACCGGTATCGCCATTCTCGTACCGTCGAGTTCCGCCAGATGGTACGTCCCGTTGTCGTTGGCGCTTTGTACCACGTAAGGCCCGAACCACCTTCTTGCGAACTTCCGTGTCGCTCGGTGCTGGTTGTCGAGGCTGCTGTCGTAGACTAGCACCCAGTCGCCTTCCTCGATTTTCTTCGGTCGGAGCCGGTGCGTCCGGTCGAACGGGCTTTGTTCCTCGTCCTGGCCACCCGAAGCCTTTCCGCAGCCTGCTCCACGTCCTCCGGTCTCCGCTCGAGTTGTCGTATGCGCGCCATCAACAGTTCCTCCCGGCTCATCTCGTCTCTCCAGTCCACGGTTGCCCATGAGGAGACCGTACGTTCGATCGGCATGATCGGCTTCTGCCCAAACATGAGCTCTGCCGGCATGAATCCAGTTACCGAACTGTGCGTAGTCCGGTCAGCCCACAACGCGTAAGGCAGTAGTCGCGGCCAGTTCCCGACTTGACCTCCGCATGCCCGAACCAACGCCTTGACGATCGGTCCGTGTCCGCGCTCTACCTTCCCATTTGCCTCTGGATTGTACGCAGTGGTAAGCGAGAGCTTGACCCCTAACCGGTCGAACAGCTCCTCGGCCTCCTCGGCGTCCAACTCCCCGCGATCAGCCACGATCTTCCCGACGCACCCGTACCTGCATATTACGTCCTCGAGCAGGAACCGACATACGACCGTAGTCGTTTTGTTCTGAAGGGCCCTGCCTTCCACCTGGTTCGTTAGATCTTCCCGAGCCAGGACCAGATACCGCATCTGTCCTACTCCTACCGACATCGTTACCAGGTCTACCATCCATTTGAAGTGGATGGTCGGAGGGTACGTAGGGTGAAGTTCGTCTCGGTGTCGGACTAAGGAGTGCATCTGACAGCTCTCGCAAGTTGTCACGAATCGATGCACGTCCCGGTACAGTCTCGGCCACCAGTACTTCCCCTTTATCTTCTCGAACGTGGCCCAGGTTCCACGGTGTCCGGCCCAAGGGCTGTCGTGGTAGGCCGTCAGCAGCTCCTCCTGTTCTTCCTTCATTGCCACCACCCGGAGCGGAGCGCCGTCCCTCTTCTTCGGGTGCTTCCATAAGTATCCGTCCCGGAGAAAGAATCGGTAAGCTTTCTTCCGGATCCGGTTGGCCTCGTCCTTCGTCCATGATGCATCCGACGTCATTGTCCTCAAGAATCCACCGATCTGGAGCCACTCGCCGTCGTACTTGCTCTCGTCGAAGTTGTTAAGTGCTGGAGTGCTCGTCCCATCGGTCGTCACGTACGCCGCCTCGAAGAAGTCCACGCCGACTTCTTCGTCCTCCAAAACCATGCCGCCCTCGTCATCAAACCTCGCCCTTGAAAGCATGTCGGCCATGGCGTTGTCCTTTCCGGAAATGTGTTGTATCTCTGGGTCCAGGGACTTGATGTACGCTATCCACCTGAGCATCGCCAGGTCCGGTGTCGCGCATCCGGAAACCATGCCAAGAATCGGCAGGCAATCCGTCTCGATAATCACTTCTGTCCCGATCAGGTAGTCTTTGTCCGCCTTTACTGCCGAAACGATACCCCAGAGTTCTCGTTTAACCTGGGCGTACCCTCGCTGTCGCTCACTGAGGACCTTCGCGCCGAATCGGATCGGGAACCGAATGCCATCCTCGTCTTCTTGGTTGACGACCCATCCGATCCCGGTCGGACTCGTATCCACCGTTATGTATACCGGGGTACCCTTCTCGTAGACAGCCTTCCGGAGCGCCGGAGCTGCCGTAAGAGCTTCCTTCAGCTTCCGGACCGACCCCGTGTGCTCGTCTCGCCACTCGAATCTTTGCCCCTTCTTCAGCAACCCGTATAGCGGCTCCGCAACGTGGGCGTAATGCGGGATCCATATGTGGTAGAATGCGCATGCCCCCAGGAACCTCCGAACTTCCGTAACCGAGCTACAGTCGGTCTTCATCGCGGAGATGGCTTCTACCTTTGCCGGAGACGGCTTCCGGCCATATGGCCCACATAGGTGCCCGACTACCAGGATTTCCGATTGCCCGAAGGCCGATTTCTCTCCGGAGAAGGTGAGCCTCGCGTCCTCTAGCCTTTGTAGCACCTTCTCGCAGTCGTCGATGTGTGTTGCTACGAATCGCCGGCATCCGTCCGGCCCGAGTGTCTCGTCCTTCTCTTCCACCGGGCACCCCTTTATGGGGATGTCGTCTAGAAACGGCATGGTGATGTCCGGTATGCAATCCCTCAGTACTTTGTTCATTGCATTCACCATGTGGGCCACCGAGTTGGTCCCTCCTTGTGGCAGGGTACACATTCGGACTAGGCCGAGGGGAGTTCGCATTGTCGTAATGTCTCTGCTCTCCACGGCTAGCTGGAACTGGTCGTACCCCGAGTACAGATCACCGACCGAGTAAATCGACCTTCCGGCGAAGGCCTCCGCGAACTCGTCTATAGTCGGTCCGATTCCTGCGTTCCGGATGGTCACTCTGTTGACCGGCTGCAGGTCTTGAATGAAGCGCAACGTTTCGTTTTTCTTCGGTACGGTAAACCATCGGTTCGAGTATGGGGCACTCGACGGTTCGAGAATGCCCATATCTACTTTCTGCCTCAGTAGCTCCATCAACTTCGGGATGTGAGCTCTCGGTACCGGGATCGGCTTGAGATTCCACGGCACATGCGGTACCGTGAATATCACCATCGGCTCCACGATCGTCGGGTCTACGCACCCGATTTCTTCCGGTGAGAATGCGAAGGCTTTCCCGTGCCTTCTGAGCATCCTCCGAAACCGGTCTTCCTCCGCCGGCAGTAGGAACCCGCCCCCACCGATCTTGAGCTCCTGGAGCGTCCCGTCGGTGAAGGTGTGTCCTATGCGGGCCGGATCTCGTAAACTGGGGGCCGACGCAACCCCTCTGATCCGGGACTCGCTGCCCTCCGGTAAGGGTGCCGCGACTGGCCTTACCTTCCGGTCCACAGTCTTATACTTTGTGCTAACTCGGGCCGTCCGATCCGACCCGAGCCCCCGACTGAAGTCCGCGATGACTTCGTACATCTCTTCGGAACATACCGGTATCGTCCGGTCTTCGTTAAGGTCTTCTCTGGCAACCTTCCTCAGCATCCCTAAGGTGTCGTCGAAGGAGACCGCCTCCACGGCTCCGCTGATTTCCTCGTCCGGGCCGAGAACTCCGCACGCTCGAAGTCGCTCTTCCGCCCTTGTCTTTTCTCGGCCAACGATGCCGACCATCATACACCCTCCATTGTTGGAGAAGCAAATTTTTCTACCTATCGTATAGTCGTGGGGTCTTTCCTGAGTGTCCGGACTGTCTCGGCCCCACGCCTTGGCAGCCCTCTCTAAAAATCCTCCCGGTTCTCGCCACCGAGGGATTCGCGGTTCCTCTCGTGGTTCGGCCGCACCGTCAAAAATTGCACCGAATGGCGCCCATCCTGGCTTTTGACCCTCGCGTAGGCCGAACCGTTGTCCAGCACCTTGGTCTCCATCCTCGCCGCCGTGATGTATGGTTCCCCTAATATGATCGGATGCGAGGACGTCTCCTGTACGAAGAAGTGCTGGTCAATCTCGACGTCGCCGATCTTTACTTGCATTATTCGGGCAGGCCCCGTGCAGTTCGTCCGTGGCGCGCGTCGCCGCCCGTATCTTCCACCCGTGCCTGGTGTTGATCGGCCACTTTCCCTTCTTATAGAAGTCCATGGACATTAAGTTTATTTCCGAACCGTGGTCCACCAACGCCACCACCGGTTCCTGAACACCTCCGATCTTTACCGGGGTCTCCGTGGTCGCTCGGGCCCAGTGTGGCCTCGAATAGTGGCTCTCCGCCCACTCATCTGCCAGCGCCGAGTCGTCGATGTGCGTCGTCCGCACCTCCACCGGTCTTTCCGGTTCCGTCTCCGTCGACAGTCTCTTCCGTTTCACCAAGTCTACAATGGAGTCGTGGAACTCCTTCTTGGCGATCCCTAGCACCTCCCGTAATGACAGCTCCACTTTGCTGTCGAGGATCCGTTCTTCTAGGACCTTTCGTAGGTCCGTAGTCCTTTCTATTTCTGTCCCTAGTCGGTACCCGCCCTTCCTGGGGTTATCTTGCGGGCCGGGCCCACCGGCATCGTTCCGTCGTTGCCCGAATCGGGTCTCGTACCGTTGTGAGGGCCCGGCCGCTCCGGCTTTCCCCACTCATTTTTCTTCTACCAGAGCCTCGTAGTTCCGGCAAGCGGCTTCTACGAAGCCCGTCTTCTCCTCGACCGGATCGCTCCACCCGGTTATTTCCCGGACCCGTCTCTCAGCGCGGTCCGTTTCATCTTTCCTCAGCCGCGCGCCGGCGAGGCCTTCCAGCAATGCCGACCAGAAACCGTCTTTACTCTCCTTTCGGGCCTCGCTGCCCCCGACCTGAATACCGGCTGACGCCGAGTAGTGGATGGCCTCCACGTGTCGGGCCGCTGCCTCTTCCATCAGTCTCTTCATACCTCCTCGCCCATCGTTTCGGCTCAGGGCCCTCCTGGTGTCGCCAACGTGCACCCGGCCTTCCCACAGGTACACCACCCGGTTTCTCAACGCCTCTGCGAAATCGCCGCAGTCCTTCCGAATGTGGCCGACCTCGTCGCACCACATGCACCTGTTCCCCGCTGCCGGCCGTCGGTCACGAGCCGGTTCGCCACCTTCCCTTCGAGTCTGGGCGATCTGGAGATCCTTTATCGCCCGCGTCAACTCCTCTAGCGCTGCTCCTCCGGACGAGCCATTGACCATGCTGGTCGAAGCCGGACCGGTTTCGGGCCATTCCCGGGTTTCTTCCCTTCACATTTGCGGTGCCGGTTCAAGCCTCCTTGCTGTAACAGAGCCCACACCGGCCGCCCCGTTGTCAGCCCATTCTCACCGTTTGTCGAAACGGCCACAGACTCTCTTAACTGCAGCCCAGTCGGTTGTCAGCCCGTCTTCAGTTTCTAGCAAGGAGCCGACTTGATCCCGGTCCCGCTCGTCCACCGACTTGACGAACAGTAGGACCCGGCTCGTATCCAGAATGGTTCGGTCAAGCGCCGAAAGGCGCGCAAAGCGTTCTTCGAACTCCCGGAGGAGTGCCGACGCGTTTCTTCCTTTGCCGGGGGACTCCACCCATTCCATGAAGTCCCATTTCGAAAGCCGGAGCGCGTCGTCCAGCCCATATTTCTCTAGGAGTCGGCCTTCGAACTCCTCCCAGGTACGGCTCTCTGCCCGTACCTCGAGCACCTCCGCATGGATGCTCGGCATCGCCACTCGAGGGAACCCGGCAAGACGCCTCTCTTTCGGAATGTCCCGCATCAGCATTTCCGCCCCGTAGGACGCCAAATACTTCGTAGCATCCTTTCCGCTGAAACGGCCGATCGTACCGACGACTGCCTCAATGGCTCTGTCGAGGGCACCGGTGCCCTCGCGTGTGCTCAATATCAGATCCACGGCCGAAGCCATGGCCTCTGCAAGATCCGACCCCCTCATCTTCTGCTCTTCTGCCGCCTCTTTCACGTCGGGTTCACCAAATATGTCGAGGTATTCCTCGCGGATGCGTGGAGTGAGGCGGGACCTCGGGGGTCTTGTACCGAAGAGTAAGAGAGAGAGAGAGACCCACTACGTGCGAGCGTAGATTCACAGGGACACGGCCCTTCGACGCAAAGACGCGAATGGGACAGCGACACAGAAAACCACGAAAGTATGTATGTATTGACAAGACAAACAACATGAACACGAGGACAACAAAACACAAAGTCTGTTACAACCGAACAGGCCGGCGGACAGATGCCGATACCTGTTCGTAAACGCACAGAAAAACAGGAACAGGTTGGAGGTGCTGCCGGAAGCACTCGGGCATTCCTCAGAGCAGCGCGAGCCTCCTGAAACCTGCACAGAAGGAAGCTATGGAGTCTGCGAACCAGATAGAGAGAGAGAGAAGCCTTCGCGCCCAATCCGATAGCACTTCGTCCTCGACTCTCCGCGATCCCCTTACTCTCCTCGTCTCCCTCCTTTTATAGGCAAGGAAGGAGCCGTTTCCCCTTTACTCCCTACCTACCGAATCTTCCTAGGATCTCCTATGTACAACTTAAGGCGCACGTGCATGAAGGGTCGGTTTCCACGCTCCGGTACACCGATTCCGCTTGTGGACGGTTTTCATCATGACAACGTGCTTGGTAGATTCTTTCTTCTCCTCTTTCTGCTTGTGCCTTTGACATCTTTACCCATCTCTAAAGAGTACTTCCCAGTAAATGCATATTTGGAAGAGCTATGATACCAATGAACTATAATAGACTTTACTTGATTGCCTTCATCATCCTTAATAATTTCAATGATTTTTTTGGCAATCCAGAAGGGATGACCCAACTTATCACCCCCAGCTAATGTTGCAACCAACATACCAACTTGTAGCTCATGTAGATTGCCTTGCCACCTTGCCTCTGCAAAATGCGATAATCTTGGTCCCACGTAAATATCTCTTTGTCATGGACGAACTAGATTATTCAATTCAAGATTATCTAGTGGTTGTAAAGGAGTCGTGGTCGCCATTGATGGCCCACCAAGCGCACATTCGAATTGATTTTGTAGTGGCTAGTACCCTATAAAGTGGTTATCTAATATTGTTTGTTGATGATTACTGTCGTGACTTGAGAATAGGAGAGAGAAAAATAAGATGACAGTAGAAGGTAGAGGGAGAGAGAGAGAGAGAGAGAGAGAGAACACTAGAAATGGAAAGAGAGTTTATATTATAAGAGAGCAAGGATTACAAAGAGTAGGCTAAGGGGCTACAAACTGGTGTTGAACCGAATGAGTTGTGATGAATGAATAGACACCTATTTATAGGTCCTTATGGAGTATTCTGGAATGTTCTAGAATATTTATGATATTTATGATATTTAATATAATCATGGAATATCCTAGAATGTTCTAGAATACTCTAAATGTCTTGTAATAACTAATAATACATTTATTATAACTATACATCATATATGTTAGTATAATGGTTAAAGGTCTAACATATAGACCAAGACGTCTTGAGCTCGAATCCTTGTAAGGCCAAAATGTATGTCGTCATGACATTATCCCCCCTTTTCGACGACGAGTTCCACGAGTCGGAAGACAAGATTTCGGACTTGGCTTATGAGGATATTTGTTGTGAAATGCAGCAACCATTTCGGAGGCATTAGCAAGATTCTCAAGAGGTTCCCATGTTTGATCATTAGGTGTATAACCTAACCAGTCAACCAAATAATACAGTTTGTTGCGAATGATCTTGGAGTCGAGAATGGCAACAACTTCATATTCGGAGCAATCCGAAATTTCGATTGGAGGTGGGGGAGATGTTAGACGGCCTGGAATAGAGCTGGTTGTGTACGGCTCCAAAAGTGAAACATGGAAGATCGGGTGAAGATGCATATGAGGGGGAAGATCAAGGCGAAATGCCACATCATTGAGCTTACCAGATATCACATATGGGCCAAAACGTTGATAATCCAATTTGCAGCAAGGTCGGGTTGTTTTAATGCGACCTTGTAAAAGCCATACTTGATCCCCCACTTGAAACGTAGTCGATGAATCACGTCGATGACGGTCGGCAACCTTCTTTTGAGTGTTTTGAGCATCACATAAATGGTGTAAAAGGATATCTTGAACTTCTTGGAGTCGGGTGAGCCGATCTTCAACAACCGGGTTTGTCGGGAGTTCGGGATGTTCAAGCATAGTCCAACGAGGATGGTACCCAATGTTTGCAAAAAATGGGGAATATCCAGTAGAAGAATGTTCTGAGTTGTTGTAAGCAAATTCTGCCAAATGTAATAGATCAACCCAATCATCTTGTTGATAGTTGACAAAACAACGAAGATATTGTTCTACTGTTTGGTTGGTGCGCTCACTCTGTCCGTTAGTTTATGGATGGTAGCCGGAAGAGAGTTTGCAAGAAGTATGTAAGAGTTTGAACCGAATCTATCTCTTTTCTTCTTCTCCAACTTCTTCTTCTTATCTTAACCTTATTCAACCAAATCTAGCAATTTTCTATCGCAACTATGGAGTCCGTCAGCAAGCAAGAATATATGCGTGTTCTCTCCGAGCTCGAAATGCTAACAACCAAATTCGTGGCACTAGAGCATGAAAATCAAAGATTGTTGGGAGACCTACAACAAGTAAGTGCTGAAAAAGTACAACAATATGAAGAATTATCTCAACAGGTGCATCAATTGGAAACTACTCTATTGCAACAACAAGCGGCGGAAGTTCAAACCTCGCTGAAGGAACCCAAGATTAGTCTGCCGGCCAAGTTTGATGGTACAAGGTCTCAGTTTCGTGGATTTTTAAATCAAGTACGGCTTGTGATTAAATTGCATCCTAGCCGTTACCCAACTGATGTTGCTTGTGTGGGTCTAGTTGGTACCTTGTTAACGGGTACCGCATTAGCGTGGTTTGCACCACTCCTAGAGAAGCACTCACCATTATTAGAAGATTTTGAAGGGTTTATTAATGAGTTCCAAGCCAACTTTGGAGACACTGATAGTATGAGGACTGCAATAAACAAAATTCGGCGATTACGACAAGGAGATCGTCCTGCTTCCGCTTATGCTGCAGATTTTCGCCTTCTAGCATGTGATATTCCATGGGACGAGGCAGCATTAATGGACCAATTTCATCAAGGTCTACGCAATGACGTGAAGGATTTACTTCTTACCTTCCATGATGATCCAAAATCTCTTACTGAAGCAGTAAGCCGGGCCGTGCGATGTGGCAATCGCTTATTTGAGCGGCGTTCTGAGCGCCAACAAATGTTACGTTTTCGACCAACAGAAACATATGCTTCGGTGGTTGCAACTCCACCCCAAGTATCAAAGTCAAGTGTGGTGGAAGGCCCTACTCCAATGGAAATCGAGACAACACGACGTCGAGGACCATTATCGGATGCTGAAAAGCAACGACGGCGAGCGAATCGTCTATGCCTCTATTGTGGTGGTCCAGGCATATTGTTGTGAATTGTCCACATAAACCACGACGACAAGTTAACCAAGTAAGTGCTCATGACAATCCCATCTCAATTTCTGCCCCGCCTTCTCGTAACCCAAGTAGGCCTGGTAGTCCCTGTCATAAAAATACATTTGATGTCTTGAGCCAATTAGATGATGTGTTAAACGAGTAAGTCCGGCCAAAATCGGAGCCATTTGGTTGGACAACCCTAGTTCTTGGTCTTCCATGGTTTGAGCTACATAACCCAACTATTGATTGGAGAAAAAGAACCATCGAAGAAGTCACAATACATTCTGAGCCTCTTAAAACTCCAACAAAGGATATGACATTCCAAAAGATTTCGGCAATCTCTATACATCAATTACGTGAGGAAGGACGACAGGAAGACATGTTGGTGTTTGCAGTTTTAGCAACTCCCACATCGAGCTCACAAGAATCGGGGGTCCAACTACCGAAGAAATATATAGAATTCTCCAATGTTTTTGATAAGGTGAAGGCCAATAGACTACCAGAGCATCGACCATATGATTGCCCGATTGATTTGCAGCCCGGAAAAGAGCCTCCATGGGGGCCAATTTATAACCTTTCACCCACAGAGTTAGAGGTTCTTCGGGAATATATTGATGAGAACTTGGTGAATGGGTTTATCCAACATTCAAGATCTCCTGCCGGCGCACCCATATTTTTCGTTAAGAAGAAAGATGGTTCGCTTCGTCTGGTCGTGGATTATCGAGGATTGAATAAAGTAACTATTCGAAACCGATATGCTCTACCATTGATTTCAAGCCTTCTGGAACGCCTCAATGGAGCTAAGTATTTCACAAAGATAGATCTTCGAGGTGCTTACAATCTTGTTCGAATTTGTCCTGGGGATGAATGGAAGACTGCTTTTCGTACTCGCTATGGCCATTTTGAGTATATAGTGATGCCATTTGGTCTCACGAATGCACCAGCAGTTTTCCAACATATGGCGAATGACATTTTTCGAGATTTCCTTGATATTTTTGTCATAATTTACCTAGATGATATCTTGATCTACTCAAAAACTCAAGAGGATCATGATATACACGTTCGACAAGCTTTGCAACGGTTGCGTGAATATGGTCTCTATGCAAAATTGGAGAAGTGCAGCTTTGACCAGCGTCAAGTTGAATTTTTGGGGTACATAGTCTCTTCACATGGCATCTCTATGGATCCAGCAAAGGTTCAAACAATTTTGGATTGGCAAACACCACAGTCTGTGCGAGATGTACAATGTTTTTTAGGGTTCGCAAACTTTTATCGCAAGTTCATCAAAGATTATTCAAAGATTGTATTGCCCCTCACTCAACTGACACAGAAGAATCAACCATTTGTGTGGAGTATAAATGCAAACTCTGCATTTGAAGGATTAAAGCAAGCATTTACATCCACACCAATTTTGATGCATGTTGATCCATTGAAGCGCTTTATACTGGAAGCTGATGCATCTGACTTCGCACTAGGAAGTGTATTATCCCAGATTAGCAATGATGGCCAACTGCACCCTGTGGCTCTTCATTCACGGAAATTCGAAGCTGCAGAAATCAACTATGAGATTCACGACAAAGAGCTTCTTGCCATTGTGGATTCTTTTCAACAATGGCGTCATTTTTTGGAGGGTTCGTCTCAACAAATCATTGTCTATAATGATCACAAAAATCTAACGTACTTCCAAAGTGCTCGAGTCTTGAGTCGTCGACAAGCTCATTGGGCGCAGTTTTTAACTCGTTTTGATTTCGTAATTCTATATCGCCCTGGGACGCAACAAGGCAAAGCAGTTGCTTTATCTCGGCGTTCATATATGGAACTTCAACCAGGAGAGGCCGCATTTGAAAGTCAGAAGCAAATCCTCTTAGCCTACTCTTTGTAATCCTTGCTCTCTTATAATATAAACTCTCTTTCCATTTCTAGTGTTCTTTCTCTCTCTCTCTCTCTCTCCCTCTACCTTCTACTGCCATCTTATTTTTCTCTCTCCTATTCTCAAGTCACGACAGTTTGAACCGAATGAGTTGTGATGAATGAATAGACACCTATTTATAGGTCCTTATGGAGTATTCTGGAATGTTCTAGAATATTTTAGATATTTATGATATTTAATATAATCATGGAATATCCTAGAATGTTCTAGAATACTCTAGAATGTTCTAGAATACTCTAAATGTCTTGTAATAACTAATAATACATTTATTATAACTATACATCATATATGTTAGTATAATGGTTAAAGGTCTAACATATAGACCAAGACGTCTTGAGCTCGAATCCTTGTAAGGCCAAAATGTATGTCGTCATGACAATTACTAGAAGACATCCCACCAATCCACATCCTGATCACCAGCGTACTTTTTGGCTCGCTCAATATTTTTTTGTTTTTTCCTCAAGGCACTGCATCCAATATATCTTTTGCTCTAAGACTTCTATTGAACTAGCAACAACCAACCTTTTATGGTCGTCATAGGGCATCTTCTTAGCACCATAGATTATTGCATTTGGGAAATGCAATAAGAACCTACATCCGTCTTGTGGCCCCCATTGCAAACTAGATGAGTATTGTTTGGCATATAGCATGGTCTTGTTGTGACCGACCACACTTTTTTGGATGAGGAAGACGTGGTTAAAACTTATATTATTAAGCGGAGCAAGAACCCTAGATCCAGTCCCATCACCATCCAAACAAAAGCGTTTGAAATCATATACTTCATCTAAATGTTGCACATCTAGCTTGGGGGTATAAACTTTAGTGATCAACCTTGATAACATAGGAAGTGTGAAAGCATCGCACCTCGCTAATTTCTTGGAGAACCTACTAAACATTTGATCTATGTGATCATGTGTATGACCAACTAGCAAGAAGTTGACAATATATTTGAATATACCATTGTCTACTAACATGCTCAAATAACCAAACACAGTTGAGTTCTTGTTTTCTCTCCCATGTTGTCAGGTTGCATGTATAGTACTAGTGGGAGTAAACATTGCCAACTCTGCAAAACTCTTTGCATGACTGTCAGTCTAAGATTAGGGTCATTGTGGATATTTGGATAAGTTAGGAACACTTGAGGCCTTATTGTCTGACAATACAGAAGACATCCTACTAAGTGCATCTCCAACATCCTTGGGCAACCTTTGAAAATGTGGCAAACAAGTTTTCTTTTGGTCCATCCCATCTATAATCAAGCACATATATCTTTATGGTCATTGAAGCGCTTTTTGACTATGGTGCATAACTTTAGATCTTTCCAATGCCTAGCTTTCTCGATGTTCTCTCAATAAATTCTTATATTTTGTTATTCCTTCATTTGTTGTCCCACTCTTTGCCATGCTTTTTAAACTTGCGCATTTAGAACAAACACCCATCCGGACATTGCGGGGTATGACCACATTGTTAAACTTCGATCTCCAAACGATTAAAATGTCAATATTGTATGTAAGGTACACTTTCCAATAACATGTCATCCTTATACGTTTGGTATAACTCACGACTAGTGAAATTATCTGTCAAATGTAACCTTCCAGTGGTAGGCATAACATCACATTGCTTTGAGAAATACATCTCCATCCATCTAATGACATGCCACCCAATTAGACCCGTACATGTAGATTCTGTATTGTTGAAAGGTACCCACCACCCCTTAAGTAATCGATGTTGAATTCTTTGTAGCCTCATGTTCCCGATGGTATAGGAAATTTTAAAAGCAACTCGACAACTCTTCATAGTAAGTGAAAGGTAATATTCCACCTGCTGAGGACATGACACTGCCAAATGGTCCTTAACAAGTTGCATATTGGCAATCAAGAATGTATCTTGTTTGTCATGATTGAGAGACAAATACTTTTGTTGCAACCCCTGCAAGTTTTCCTTTCCAAATTTTGATAGACAAAGGCTCCCACAACATACCTTGCATATATCAATTGCAATTTGGCGATCCAAACATGGAAAATTATATCCTTTAACGCTCATTTGTCGAGGAAATCTTTGAAAATTTAGAGGCTTGTTGACGCAGTTGTTGTCAACATTCGAAAAACTAGACTCGTCATGATTTGTATCTACTTTAATATTTCTTATTTTACCTAAGTTAAAAGGCTCTATCGAAAAAAGTGACATCGAACTTTGCTCTCAATTGTCGTTTGACTTTATAAGGGAAAGTCATCTTCTCATTGTCATTATCGCGTTCAAGCAACAGAAGATCACAAGAGTAGAGAGCAACCAAGACTTCCAGTTTTCGCCTCCCCGGTCAAGTCGACGTCAGCAACATGAACAAGGGAAAGGCGATTGTCAAGTATGTTTTCTAAACTATATTTTTAGATTCTTCAAAGATTCCTAAAAGATTCCTTTTTGTGTTTATTAATTTCTGCGTCTAGAATTCAATGCTTTCAATCGAGTTCGAATAATTTCAACGTGAACTCAATGTAGTGCATTGAGTTCTCATTGAAAGGGGGGACTTTCATGATCAATATACTAGAATTGGTCACTTTCTTGCTATTTTTTGGCATTTTTCTCAATGTTTTTTATGTAACATTACAACCCTAAACAGGTGATTTTCGCCTAGTTTTGTGGAACTTTACCTTAGTTTTCAAGTTTACGTTGTTTATTTTTAAGATTATCAATATATCATTGTGTTATTACCTATTGTTTTTAGTGAATCACAACTATTTCACTTGTTAATCTCCTCTATTCAGAGGACACGCATTGATCCTAAAATAGGAAGACAAGCTCTAGAAATAAGAGAGCCACATTCAGTGCATGTGAAAAACTTAAAAGCAAAATGAAGATAAATCCACATGCCATTGTAGTGCCATTCTTAGTAATGGTGGACCCTGATCAATGCCCAACTGTTGCTAACTTTAAGTACAGTTCGGCTGACGACTACACATACTATGTGATTGGAGGATCCCACTTTACTAAAGCTCGACGTAAACTTGTGAAGGAGTATCCTCTTACCCCATTCTTCAAATATGCAAATGTAAAGTGTACGCTGGCTTTACACATGAAGAAGCCAAGTTGTTTGACGTGAAATACGTGGATTAATCTCCGGCACAACCGAAGCATAGATCACTTGATGACAATCAAAACACAGACGAAATGGGAATGGAGGTAAGTACACAAAACAGAAAGAGAATACACAGGATATTAACCTGGAAAACCCTGAGTGGGAAAAACCACGGGAGTCCACAGACTCCAAACTATCACTCTATAAAGTAATACAACAGGGAGCACAGAGGCAACGACCTCTTGCTCAACAATCTTCGCCTAGCAGCAGTTACAACAGAGACATGCTTTGTATCGCTCTCTCTGTCTCTCTCTCTGTTCAGTCGTTACACACAAAAACCCCTCAACACAGAGTTTGCCCTAGGTCATATTTATACTAATATGACTTTCGGCTATTTACAAAATATAGCCCCAGTGGGCTCTCTAGAACATATTTACATATATGTCCCTTCATCCGGTGAGAGGTTCTCACCAGGCCTGCAACATCTGGTTCTCACCGGGTCTTCCTTGCCGGGTACTCGTCATCCGGTTCTCACCGGGTCTTCCGTTGCCGGGTACTCCAGATCGGGTTCTTACCGGGTACTCCACATCCGGATTCAGCCTCGTCTGAGTTGCTCATCAACACTGTTCTTCTCACTTCCCATCCGGAGGGACCTGTTTCCTAACATTGTTAGCTTGGGATCATAACAATGATAATGACTACAGACAAAAGATGTCATGTATCGAACGCATCAGGTTCTTCCATCACGAGTACCTTGATGCGTTGCAAAAATTTGGTCCTAGGCTGCATCCTGGATTGCAACGACAATGTCTGCTTGAAGTGGGGATAACAGTTGACGAAAGCACCAAGTCTGAAGGCCTGAGGAAATATGACTCGTGGTTTCACCTTACGTTTAGAATAGGGGAGGTGTGGGACCTCCAAGATTGAATTTTTAGTAAGTGGGAACAAAAAGAAATAAAGGGTCAAAGATCAAAGAAGGCTAAGCTCAACCCATAAGTGGAGATAAAGTCTAAGTCACGTAAAAGTGACTTAGTAGTTGAAGAATTAGCCGAGGATATGGAGTAGCTTCCTTGGCGGTCATTGCAAAGAATCAAAGATGACAGATTATTAATATCTGTATTATCAAGAGTGGCCACCAAGGAGTTCAGCCTTGATGAAATGGTCACAGAGTTTCAAAAGTGAGTATTCTATGTGATGACTTATTTTCATTGTATTGATTTGTTGATTTGCTCTTCATTCTAACCTTACTTTCTTTTAATTTTTAGCCATAAGGTTTATATGAAGATACAAGGGCTGATGATGAAAAAGTTGTCCCTGCCTACGTGGGAAGAAGTGGAGCAATCGTGCCCAAAAACATCATCGTACAAGGCTCTTGAAGAATTCTTCATCGTGTTTAGAGAATGTGTATGTATGTTTTACAAATATTAATTGATTTTAGGATAATGGGTTTCTTCTTACAAAATTTATAAATACAAAAACCACCTCCTTCAAAGAAAATGGGTGACAGCAATGAAGGCATACCAAGCGCCTTCATCACCCATTTGGAACGAGCTAAATATGAGAAACGAATGACAAAAGGAAAGGAGCTCGAGGTGCCTAAGGACTCGGATACTGTGAAAAGCTTTATGCCCAAGGTTGACTCTTTCCGACAACTGTACTATAGTGTATATAATGGTGATGTGGGTCATATGCTTGACATATTACCCAAGTGACATTATACATTGCTTGTGGCGGATATACAGTATGGATTTTGAATATCAGGCTCTACATACAACAATATACCATACAAATATCCGCAAATAGAGAAGATGGTTAAAGACTTTGCAAAGCTGACCCTGGTTCCATTATGGCAAATCGTTATATTTCTTAGTATGGTTCAGGCTTTATTGGACACTACTGCATTGAAGTCGAGATGCCATGCCACCGAACACATACATTGGTAAGCTTTATGTTACTATATATTCAATGTATAGATTCTATGGTGCTTACTACATATATATTAACTTGTTTCGATTCAATTATAAAATAGGGTTAAAACGAACATAACTCGTACCCCAGGTGATCGAATGGTGAGCGTTGTGGAGCATTTTTGCGCGGGCTATTATGATGTTATTTCTAAGAAGAAGGCTCGGGCACATGTTAATGAGTGGAACGTTGTCAACTATATCATGTGCCCAACTGTAATGAAGAAATTGCGCCACGTGTTTGGTGGCAAGAGTCTTGTAAACCCATATCAAAAGCCCCAACGATTGACTAATCGATTGGTTGAGTTGTTCTCGAACCCTGATGATTGGGTGCTCGACTTATTTTCTGGAACAGGTAATCTCATAAGTCTGATCAATTTTTCTTAAAATAAAATATTATTTCCTATCTTTGTTTTCTTACTTTTACATGTGTGATTGTTTATTTAGGAACAACGACTGTGTGCACTCTTAAATTGTTTAGGAACTGTGTTGCATTAGAGAAGGACCCCGATCAAGTCAATTTTATAAAGATGAGGATCCAAGGCACCTGGGATTGTCCTGACTAGGACCAAGAGGTTGGGGCAGAGCATATCAACGAAACTGAGATGTTTCAACTGACCTCTAGAGAGCCGATGGAACCTATAGACAAGGAAGGAGGGGACCTTGTCGACCTTGAAGATGCACCAGGGTCTGATCAGATACAAGATTCAGTTGAGGAGACAGAACAATTGTTAGCTGATCTTGGAGAGCAGCTTGTTCCAAACCTCCTAATGGAGTGATTGTATACTACTTTGTATTTGTAACTAAAAACTTGTAACACTAAACTTGTTTTGGAATATAAGATTTTTTTGTTTGAGTACCATTTCTTTACACTATCCGATTGGTGTGCAAACTTGAAGTGTCTATCATATATTTGTAAAGGTTGACTCACAAAGTATGTGGTTAAGTATAATTTTCATTGAATAGATGATGATAAATTTATCGATTGTATGACAAATGTTGGTTATAATTGTTTGTTGATCAATATAATTGAATTTAGCTTTATTCTAGGATTTATGTTGTCTTTAATCTTAGTTATTTTATTTGGAGTGAACACAATAATATTAAGTAAACCTTGTTGCTCAATTGATAATACATGTTAAGGATTAGGTAATTAATTAAGGAATAATTATTACCTAATTATGTGATTAAGTTAAGCGGAAGATTATGTGATATGTGTGTGTGTGTGTGTGTGTGTGTGTGTGTGTGTGTGTCTGTGAGAGAGAGAGAGAGAGAGAGAGAGAGATACTTATGAACAACACAAGATGGGGGATGAGTAATTATATTAAATTAGCTTCAACATCATCAAATACAAAAATACCTTCAATGAGGTATATATAGGTTTCATGTGCAAGGGTGCACATGTGCTAGGAGAATATAGGTACAACATGTAAGTCCTATATTAAATGAGCATGGAGTGGTGGATCTACAATGTATCCCACTCGAGTACAAAATCCTATTTAAGGCTTTATGGTCAACACACTAACTAGATTCTATCTAGGTAACTACTAAGTTACATATGTTGACTAACTAACTAAACTAAGTTGAGCTTGATCTCTCAACACGCCCCCTCAAGCTCAAGTCTGAGGCATCCGACATCTGGCGTTGTTTTCGGCGTTGTCCGACTTTCGATGTCGGCTTCTGTGTGGCTTCCGTTCGAACTTCGGCTTTGTTCGCCGTGGCAATCTTGAGTCCTCCCCCTCAAGCCGGTGACAAAGGCTTGTAGCATGTGGGTGAAGGTCGACTACTTCCACCCATCGTGGGTTACAAGCCGCTTCGGTGGAGCTCATGGGCTCTTGTTCGGCCGCTACCTTCATCATGAAGGCATAGGGATGGGCCATATACTCGTTGTAGCCGAGCTGCGTGAAGGGGTTCTTAGCTCTAGATGAGTGTCGAAGTTTTTCGCTCCCCGATGTAAGCACCTTCTTTACTCCGGGTGTCCGCATGATGGGTATACCGAACTCACTATCTAGTGAGGGATCCGATCCATCCGAATCATTGTCGTCAGGGTGATCGACTTCGTATTCGGGCATCTTGCCCTTGCCCTTGTCCAATTTCGGACTTGGCCGCGACGTGCATGGGTTGCGTGAAGATTCTTGTGGCCCACAAGGCTTTGCCGTAATCGGAATTTCTTTGTTCATATGTTCGAGTTGATCTTCAACTTCTACCTCTTGTTTGGCGTAATCCGCATCGAGGTAGTCATGAAGAGACCTTTATTTATACTCTCATCATGCATCTATTTCCCTTCTACACTAAATCTAGTGTTTTCAAAAGAGGTGTCTAGTGCGTACCAGGATGCGTACTCATCGAAGACTACATCTCGACTTACGCGAAATTCTCGCGTCGATGGGTTGTAGCACTTGTACGCCTTCTTCTCGAACGCGTATCCTATGAGGATACATTTCTCCAACTTCGCATCGGGCTTCTTGTTAGGAAACAGGTCCCTCCGGATGGGAAGTGAGAAGAACAGTACTGATGAGCAAACCGGATGAAGAGTACCCGACAACGGAAGACCCGGTGAGAACCGGATAAGTAGTACCCGGCAAGAGCCGGATGGTGAAGAACCGGTAAGAACCGGATGAGTAGTACCCGGCAAGAGCCGGATGGTGAAGACCTAGTGAGAACCGGATGAGTAGTACCCGGCAAGAGCCGGATGGTGAAGACCCGGTGAGAACAGGATGACCAGTGCCCGGCAAGAGCCGGATGATGCAGGCCCGGTGAGGAGTGCTCACCAGATGAAGGGACATATTCGTAAATATGTTTTTTGAGAGTCTGTCGGGGCTATATTTGTAAATAGCCGAAAAGTCATATTAGTATAAATATGACTTAGGGCAAACTCTTTCCTTATGTTGATGTTGTTGTTGTTGCCATTCTTGTTTATGCAAGATTTGAGCGCGTAACTGTGTACAGAGAAAGAGAGAGAGAGTGAGAGAGAAAGAGGTCGTTGCCTCTGTTGTAACCACCGCCTGTGGCGAAGATCGTGAGCGCGAGGTCGTTGCCTCCGTGAGCTCACTGTTGTAAGCATTGTGATATAGCGATAGTTTGGAGTCTGTGGACTCCTGTGGTTTTTCCCTCTCAGGGTTTTCCACGTTAAACATCCTATGTACTTTTCTCTCCTTTTGTGTCGTGTGTATTCATTCCCCGTTTTTCTGTGTTTGATTCTAAGCTTGGTTGTGGCCGAGCGGTGTTCATTGGAGCGTCTAGTTCTTGTCAAAGTGGTATCAGAGCGAGGCAGCAACACAGAAAAATGGACGATTCGTGAGGAGGCATGTTCAAGCTCACCGGCTCCAACTATTCGGTGTGGAAGTCGAAGATGAGGGACATGCTCGTGGTTAAAGACCTTTGGTTGCTGGTTTAGTTCGGGGACAAGAGACCGGACACAATCGATGCCACGATATGGGAGGTGATGCACATTAAGACAACGACGTACATACGGTGCTTCATCGACATGAGTCTATATAACAACTTCAATGAAGAGAGCAAGGCTCATGAGCTGTGGGAGAAGGTCGGCATTATGTTTCAAAACAAAAATGTTGTTAATCAGGTTTCGGTATTTCAAAAGCTAGTAAGACTCCGATACCAAGATGGCTCCAGCATGGCGGAGCACATGAATGCCTTCCAGGGGCTGATCCACCAGGCAACATCATTGGAAGTACCTCTTGCCGATGAGGTACTAGCACTACTCCTACTCGGTTCCCTCCCAGATAGCTAGGAGACATTGGTTGTCACCTTGGGCAATGCCGGGCCGGAAGGGAAATGGTTATCCCTAGCAAGAGTGAAGTCGAGCTTGCTAGATGAGGAGGCGCGTCGAAAAGATAAGGATACGAGCTCTGACTCCAAAGCGCTCATTACCGAATCGGAACGCGGAAGACAAAGAAACCTAGAATCGAGAAAAGTCGGGGACACGGTCAAAGTCAAGGGAGAGGCCTACTTGCTTCTATTGCGGCAAGCCGGGACACTTCCAAAAGAACTGTCGGCATTTCCGAAAAGACAAGGAAACCGACGGTACCGATTCGAAGCGGACACCGGACCGGAACGGTAAAGACCGGAGGGGAACGGACCGGAAGGGGACAACAGCTATCGCAACAAGTGAAGAAGAGTTGATGCTCATCACCGAGGAGAGTGAGATAAACCTTGCCGGCGACGAGATGACCTGGGTGGTCGACTCCGGAGCGTCGTTCCACCTTACCCCGGACTGGAAATGCTTCTCATCCTACTCAGTCGGTGATCACGGCAGTGTCCGGATGGGGAATGAAGGTACATGCCGAATTGTCGGCATAGGAGACGTGTGGCTAACAACACCAACCGGATGCAAGCTGCTGCTGAAGGATGTCCGACACGTTCCGAAGGTTCGTCTGAACCTGATATTAGCCGGTCGGCTAGATGATGAAGGCTACACGGTGTTATGAAGTTCAGCAAAGGGAGCCTGATTGTACCTGATGAATGCCTGGTTATGTCCGGAGGAAGTGAACGTGGCATCCGACACTACCGGTGAGCTGTGGCACAAAAGGCTGTGTCACATGAGTGAGAAGGGGATGAAGAGGCTTGCAGACGACAAACTCATTCCAGTGAAGAACGTGCACTTGGAGAAGTGCACTGATTGTCTAGCCGGTAAGCAAAACCGGACCTCCTTCCGACCAAGGCCACCGATGAGACGTAATGCACCACTGGAGTTGGTGCATACTGATGCGTGTCAAGTGGACACGAAGTCACATGCAGGATCGCAGTACTTCATGACGTTCATAGATGACCACAGCCGGAAGCTGTGGGCCACACCGTTGAAGACGAAGGATCAGGTGCTATCCGTCTTCAAAGATCTCCACGCGAGAGTGGAAAGAGAAACCGGTCGGAAGCTGAAGGCGGTTCGAGCAGACAACGGAGGCGAATACCGAGGGCAGTTCAAGGAGTATTATCGCTCGAAGGGAATCCGGCTCAAATTTACTGTGCCAAAGACGCCGGAACTAAATGGGCTGGCCAAGAGGATGAACCGGACCATAATGGAGAGGGTCCGGAGTATGCTGGCGCATGCATAACTACCCAAGAAGTTTTGGGTTGAGGCACTGTCGACGGCGACATGTGATAAACAAATCACCCTCAGTACCCTTGGACGGAGACACGCCACAGAGAGCCTGGACCGATAAGGAAGTGTCCTATTGGCATCTGAAGGTATTTGGGTGTCTCGCGTACGTGCATGTAGCTAAGGATCGGAGAGGAAAGTTGGATCCAAAGACCCGACCATGCATATTCCTCGGTTACGGCGACGATGAGTTCGGCTACCGAGTGTGGGACCTGGTCGACAAGAAGGTATTCCGGAGTCGAGATATTATCTTCATGGAGGACAAGACGCTCGCCGACTGGGAGTCGGAGAAGAAGATAATGAACTCCGAGTCGATCGGTAAGGATCGATTCTACGATGAGCTGACCCAACCGGCAAGAGGCCGGTTAGCACTCGAGGAACCAGCCGATTACGGTGAGGATACCGAACTGGCAGAAGAAGAAGTAGAGGAAGCTGAAACCGGAACCGACCAAGACCCCGAATCGGATTCGGATGAAGGGCAAATGGAGGAGCTGGTTACCGAAGCCCAGAGACGGAGATATCCTCTCAGAGAGAGAAGGGCCCCCCGGAGATTTCCGGATGCAGAGCATGTGCTGCTAACCGATGAGGGGGAACCAGAAAGCTTCGAAGAAGCGAAGGATGACACCCACAGCCGAAAATGGTTAAGTGCCATGCAGGATGAGATGGATTCCCTGCATGAGAACCATACATATGAATTGGTGGAGTTGCCGAAAGGAAAGCAGGAACTCCGAAATAAGTGGGTGTACAAGTTGAAACCGGGAGATGCCGGCAAACCCCCAAGATACAAAGCCAAGATCGTGTTCAAGGGGTTCCAGCAGAAGAAGCGCGTAGACTTCGACGAGATATTTGCCCTGGTAGTAAAGATGACCTCCATCCGGACGGTGTTGAGTATAGCGGCAAGCATGGACCTCGAGTTAGAGCAGCTGGACGTGAAGACGACATTTCTTCACGGTGACCTCGAAGAGGAGATCTACATGCAGCAACCGGAAGGATTCGTGGAGAAAGGGAAGGAGCACCTGGTTTGCCGGTTGAAGAAGAGCCTGTACGGACTGAAGCAGGCTCCCCGACAATGGTACCGGAAGTTCGACTCATTCATGACCGATCAAGGGTACCACAAGACGCAGGCCGACCACTGCGTGTTTGTGAAGAAGTTCGAAGGAGGCGACTTCTTGATACTCCTTCTATACGTGGACGACATGTTGATCGTCGGACGGGACCAAGCCAAAATACGGATGCTGAAGAAGGCTCTCAACCGGACCTTCTCAATGAAATACTTGGGTCCGGCAAGACAGATGCTGGGGATGCATATCATCCGGGACCGGGCAAAGAAGCAATTGTGGTTGTCACAGGAGAAATACGTGACAAAGGTGCTTCACCGGTTCAACATGCTAGAAGCGAAACCGATCGGATCGACACTTCTGGCAAACTGCAGGTTATCCGGTAAGTAAAGCCCAAGGACGAAAGCAGAGAAGGCGGATATGATGAAGGTTCCATATGCCTCTGCCGTCGGGAGCTTAATGTACGCAATGGTGTGTACTCGACCGGATATAGGATACGCAGTCGGAGTGGTGAGCCGGTTTATGAGCAATCCTGACAAGGAGCACTGGAACGCGGTCAAATGGATACTCCGTTACTTGAAAGGCACTCCAAATATGTGTCTTTGATTTGGCTTCGGTAAACTTCAACTTGACGGTTTTACCGATTCAGACATGTCGGCTGATGTGGATACTAGCCGGTTTACATCCGGGTATGTAATGACATATGCAGGGGGAGCTGTTTCGTGGTAGTCGAGGCTGCAGAAGACGGTTGCGCTGTCAACCACGGAGGCGGAGTACATGGCGGCTGTGGAAGCCGGCAAGGAAATATTATGGATGAAGGACTTCATCAAAGAGCTCGGTATCCGGCAAGATGAATACCGGCTCTATTGCGACAGTCAAAGTGCCATCCACCTTGCTAACAATGCGGCCTACCATTCCCGGACAAAGCATATCCAGTGAAGGTATCACTGGATCCGGGAAAGAGTAGATGACCAGGAGTTTGCACTGACGAAGATCCACACGGCCGAGAACGGGTCAGATATGCTGACCAAAGTACTGATACCCGACAAGTTGGATGCATGCCGGAAGCGGATCAGACTAGTAAGATATCCCATGCCGGAGTGAAGGGGGAGTTTGTTAAGAAACAGGTCCCTCCGGATGGGAAGTGAGAAGAACAGTACTGATGAGCAAACCGGATGAAGAGTACCTGGCAAGAGTCGGATGGTGAAGACCCGGTGAGAACCGGATGAAGAGTACCCGGCAACGGAAGACCCGGTGAGAACCGGATGAGTAGTTCTCGATAAGAGCCGGATGGTGAAGAATCGGTGAGAACCGGATGAGTAGTACTCGGCAAGAGCCGGATGGTGAAGACCCAGTGAGAACCGGATGAAGAGTACCCGACTACGGAAGACCCGGTGAGAACCGAATGACCAGTGCCCGGCAAGGGCCGGATGATGCAGGCCCGGTGAGGAGTGCTCACCGGATGAAGGGACATATTCGTAAATATGTTTTCTGAGAGTCCGTCGGGGCTATATTTGTAAATAGCCGAAAAGTCATATTAGTATAAATATGACTTAGGGCAAACTCTTTCCTTATGTTGTTGTTATTGTTGTTGTTGCCATTCTTGTTTATGCAAGATTTGAGCGCGTAACTGTGTACAAAGAGAGAGAGAGAGAGAGTGAGAGAGAAAGAGGTCGTTGCCTCTGTTGTAACCGCCACCTGTGGCGAAGATCATGAGTGCGAGGTCGTTGCCTCCGTGAGCTCACTGTTGTAAGCATTGTGATATAGCGATAGTTTGGAGTCTGTGGACTCCCGTGGTTTTTCCCTCTCAGGGTTTTCCACGTTAAACATCCTGTGTACTCTTCTCTCCTTTTGTGTCGTGTGTATTCATTCCCCGTTTTTCTGTGTTTGATTCTAAGCTCGGTTGTGGCCGAGCGGTGTTCATCGGAGCGTCTAGTTCCTGTCACTTCTGTCGTTGTTTGTTCGGGATGCATACATTTGCAATGCTTCCGAACACTTTGAGATGCGACAGGATCGGCTTCCTTCCGACGAGGAGCTCATAGGGAGTTAGCTCATGGACTCCATTGGTGGTGCATCGATTCATGAGATAGAGGGCCGTGGATGCCGCTTCGGCCCAATGGAAATTAGGCATGTGCTTCTCATGCATCATGGCATGTGCTACCTCAAGTATTTGCCGATTCTTCCTTTCGGCGACTCCATTTTGTTGGGGTGTGTCTCGGCACGAGAATTCTCTACAAATGCCTTCACTTTGGAGGTAGCAGGTGAATTCGTCGGAGAAGTACTCCTTTCCTCCATCCGATCGTAGGCATCGATCGAATGTGCCGACCGGTTTCTTTTTCTACTTGACGCTTGAGCTTTTGGAAGTGGGAGAGCACTTCACTTTTCTTCTTCATCGGGTAGATCCATGCGTAGCACAAGTAGTCGTCGATGAAGGTTACGTAGTATCGGCATCCGCTGATCGTCAGTGTTTGAGCCGGTCCCCATACATCCGAGTGTACGACGTCGAGGACGCCTTTGCTCGCATGGGTCTCCTTCGGGAATGGGAGTTGATGTTGTTTGCCGAGTTGACATGCTTCGCATACTTGGTCAACTCTTTTCGACTCGAATGTCGGAAGTCCGATGACAACTCCCTTTGTTTGCATAGCTCGGAGCTGTTGGAGGTTGATGTGGCCGATTCTTTTGTGCCACAACTCGATGTTCATCTCATTTTTTAGACCTTTAGCGTACATTGCTGATTTCACCTTGTTGGGAGACAGGTCCCTCCGGATGGGAAGGGAGAAGAACAGTGCCGAAGAACAGAACCGTATGAGGAGGACCCGGTTACGGAGAGCCGGATGGTGCAGACCCGGTATGAACCGGATGAGGAGTACCCGGCTACGGAGAGCCAGATGGTGCAGACCCGGTATGAACCGGATGAGGAGTACCTAGCTACGGAAAGCCGGATGATACAGGCCCGGTGAAGACCGGATGAGGAGTCCCCGGCTACGGAGAGCCGGATGGTACAGACCCGGTATGAACCGGATGAGGAGTACTTGGCTACGGAGAGCCGGATGATACAGACCCGGTATGAACCGGATGAGGAGTACCTGGCTACGGAGAGCCGGATGATACAGACCCGGTCAAGACCGGATGAGGAGACATATTCGTAAATATGTTTCTGAGAGTCCATCAGGGCTATATTTGTAAATAGCCGAAAAGTCATATTAGTATAAATATGACTTAGGGCAAACTGTTGTTACTGTTGTTGGTTGTTGTCATTCTTGTTGGTGCAAGAATAGAGTGAGTGCGTAACAGTGTACAGAGAGAGAGAGAGAGAGAGAAAGAGGTCGTCGCCTTTGTTGTAACCGCCGCCTGTGGCGAAGATCTGTGAGCACGAGGTCGTTGCCTCAGTGAACTCACTGTTGTATATTCTTACATAGTGATAGTTTCCAGCCTATGGGCTGCCGTGGTTTTTCCCCTAGTTTGGGGTTTTCCACGTTAAACATCCTGCGTACTCGTCTCTTCTTTGTGTCGCGTTTTATTTCCCGTTTTCTGTGTATCATTCTAAGCTCGATTGTGGCCGAGCGTCGCGCATAAGGAGCGTTGAGTTCCCGTCACACCTCGTTCGAATCGAGGATGAACATTCGGCCTTCTCTCCGCCCCTTAGCTACGACTCGACCATCTTTCTCGATGAAGCATCCTTCTTTGGTGAAGCGGACTTGCATGCCTTGCTCCACGATTTGACCGACCAAGACCAAATTCTTTGTTATTGTGGGCACGTGCAAAACATTCTTGATGCAAGTTTGCTCGCCTTCTTTCCCGAATGGGACATTGCCGATGTGCCGAATGGGATGCGTGGTGTCGTCTCCCGTCTCTATAAAGCCGGGCCAATTGGTGTTCGTAAATCGCGAAACCACTCTTTGTGGGATTTCATGTGATGTGAGGTGCCGGAATCTACGAACCACACGTCTTCCGGATTGGAGATGCTTGCGGAGTCGGAGGCCGTCATAGAGTTCGCTCTATGCTGCTTTACGAATAGTCCGTCGTAATCCTCGTATTCGGAGTTGTTAGCATAGTTTGTGAGTTGTCGGCTTGTCGACGCCGACTCGCTTCTTTTCTTCCGACAATCCGCCTCATAGTGGCCGATTTTGCCGCAATAATTGCAAGTTGCGGGCCTCGTTTGCCGACCTTGTTCGGTTTGGAAGCTCCCCCTTCTTTCAAAGGTTCCTCGATGGCTTCCTCCTCTACCGCCATGACCTCTTCCTCGACCACCATCCGAATTCGAAAAGAACATTTTTCCTTCCGATGCCTTGCTTTTTGTTCGAATGTGGTTTTCTTCGACCAATAACATCGATTGGAGGTCGAAGAAGGAAGGAGGGTTTTCTCTCGCCAAGATTGCCGTCCGTAGTGGATTAAATCGTTGTGCGAGGCCGCCCAAGCATAGTTGAACCATCTCGTCTTCATCGACGTTTATGTTGATGGAGCCAAGCAAGTCGCAAATGCTCTTGATTTTGGCGGTGTAGTTCGACACGGACATGTCTTTTTGCCGAATGTTATTCAACTCTTGCCAGAGTTGAAGTTTGCGGGCGGTCGTGTTGGCAGCGAACATTTTCTTTAAGTTCTCCCACGCCTCTTTAGGTGTCTTGGCGTCTCGAATGTGGCTAAGCATGTGGTCGTGGACACATGTTTCCAAGCAATACATTACCCGAGTCGCTCCTTGCTCCCATGTTGGGTAGTTGGCGTTTGTGTTGTCAGGCTTGTCCTCGAGTGCACCGTTGATGTAGCTCCAATACCTTCAATGAGGTATATATAGGTTTCATGTGCAAGGGTGCACATGTGCTAGGAGAATATAGGTACAACGTGTAAGTCCTATATTAAATGAGCATGGAGTGGTGGATCTACAATGTATCCCACTCAAGTACAAAATCCTATTTAAGGCTTTATGGGCAACACACTAACTAGATTCTATCTAGGTAACTACTAAGTTACATATGTTGACTAACTAACTAAACTAAGTTGAGCTTGATCTCTTAACAATACATTTAGGTTGTTCATGTATGATTGGGATATAATGTTCGTAGTAGTTTTTGGGCATGTGAATATGTTTCTAATTATATCCAAAAATGTTATTTGCTAATTTAATATAACAACAAAATTGTATTTCTAAAATTGTTATGTTGGATTCAAATTCAACATTATGTAAAGTGAAGCATATTACAATTACAGTTGGAAGCATTCTCGTAATCTAACCTAATATTAGGATAAATTTGTGTATTAATTGAGAAAATATAGGTTAAATTTGAAATCTTGATAATATTAACTCTATTTTTCAATGATGTTTTTAAAAGTCTTGTGCACATGCGTTATACATTCTTGAAAGTTTGTTAAAAAATAGTAATTCTTGACATCTCATGTATTTATCTTATGATACTCATGTATTGCCTAAGTTGCTGTTAAATTAGATCTTGATGACTTGATGCACAATGTTGAAAACATTGTCTAGTTGAAATCATAGGCATGGGCTTTCTGTTTGTGGCTAAACATTGGCCAATTGCTTCCTTGGTAGAAATCCAATTTATTGGAAATTACACAATTGCGTTGGTATTCAATATATTTTGATATTATTTGGAATTTATGAATCATGTTTGTACACCTAAACGAGTGGGGAAGGTGTATTTTAGATTTGGAGATATGCACGAGGGCATTCAGATTGTGCTTGTTTAGAAGCATGTCCTAAAAGAATTGACGAATGTGTTCTTTCAAATTTAGTGAGGCGCATGATAGTGCTACGATGGTGCTTGTTCAGAGACATGGGTGTCAGTGACTAACTTTGAGTTTCCATTACACGATCTATTTTTGGAAGAAATCGTTATCATTTGGGGCAAAACCTAGTTCACCCCATTTTATTTTGGTTGCTTGATTAGATCTTGATGCACATGGTAACCGATTTTTATTTTTTATTTTTTTCCCAACAATGGTTTATATTGATTTAAACTATACATGGACACCTCCAAATATTCTTAACAGCTTCTTCATGGATTTTTACCTTTTTCAATTGCTCTTAGGCTGCCACATTCATTCATTCATTGGTGCAACATATTTTGCATACATATCTACCAAAGCATTGCTAAGTACAATCCAACATGTTTTTCTAGCGATCCTTTGTTGATCTCCTCATGAAGTTCCTTTCCCTTATCCAATACTTGTATATGGCCATTTGCCTCATGTCTATGGAGCAAATACCTAGAGAGCTGGTTGATACCTCCAACGTATACAACCATTAGCCCACAAAACCCATAAGACTATTGAACTGATCATCTCCCAAACCACACCATCTTTACTGAATTAGTAGACATACTTGGTGGCACTTTCTCAACATATCAATTTCTTGTATACAATGCAAAGTTAATGTTTTCTTAAATTCATAATCTTGTAGTTCGCCCTTAATATCTGTGTAAAAATTTATGTGTGCAAAAGCGTTATGTGCGAACATAGTCGGCTCGGTCGAACAACAGAAATAGATAGTTAGGAATACACAGAGTAGGAGAGAGAGAGACTAACTGAGCAGACACAATTTCTATTATCAAAAGACTCAGTACTCAGTACATACAATATGCTCACAGAGCACTTTTTATACAAGCCCTCTGATAGGCTGTCATAAAGTACTGACTTGTACTTCAATGTTCAATAACTGAGCCTAACACAAATTAGCCTATAATAGGCCTATTTAATGAAATAGGCATTTACGGTATCGAACGACCTGTCGGATTCCATCTGACTGGACTAACTAATTTTGCTTTTAGCTTATTTAGCCGATTCGGGCCTAGCCAATTGACCTATATCTGATCCAGCTTTTGGCTTATTCAACCGATTCGGCCCATGTTGAGCTTGTTCACTAAACACTCCCCCTCAAGCTCAACTTGAGGTCCCGATGTGTCAGCTCCAGCCAGTTCTAGCCTCTAGCTTCTCTTGTCGACTTCAGGCCCTCCTCGCGCTCCTTGTGCGGTTCGGCCCCACATCCCACGACCCCTTTGGTCCAATGCTCCCTGACCCATCCGGTTCCACGTACCTCAACCGCTACGATCTATTTGTCTACTACCCAGACCCTTGTCAGCTCCTTTGATGTTGCGGCATTGGCGCCCCTCGAATTGTTGGCTCCTCCATATTGACATTGTCTTCGACTGCCTCCTTGTTTGCTTGGCCTTAATACGATATGTATCGTCTGAATCCTAACTCTCGATCGAGTCGGCTATCTCCAATTCATTCCCGCTCTTGTCCAAATAGGCTACTTCCGATTCGTCTTCAATTTGGCCCTTGGCTATCTCAGCCTAAGTCTTGGCCTTCTTCTCCATGGCTTTGCCTCTCTTGGCTCTGTTGTCTCCCTCTCGTTTGGTTGGCTTTGGCTTCGGCCCATTCTTTGGGCCACTCCCCTGCATCTGGCTAGTCTATACTTGGTTGATCTCCTTCCACTTGTTCTCTCGTCTAACACGTCCTTGGCTTTTCTAACCGTCCCCAACATTACGACTTCTTCAGTTGTTCTGTATTCGAACTCCAAATCTGAACTAGTTTCTCGAACATCCCTCCCCCTCTCAGCTTTAGTTTGGCATTCGCTTCTCCCCCTCAAGTTCGGCATGTCAAGATGTTGTAAACCAAGCATACTCGAAAAATGCCATAACTTGTCAAGGTTGAGTGGTTTGGTGAAGATATCGGCAACCTGCCGATCCATCGGAATGTATACAAGTTTGACTTCACCGGACAGAACTCGCTCATAGGAAAAATGATAATGCACCTCAATGTGCCACGTGTAACCGTAGAAGACGGGGTTCTTCGCTAATTGGATGCTGCTAAGATTGTCACAGTATATAACTGATGGCTTGGACACCTCCATCTATAGATCCCTTAATAGTCGCTTGAGCTATATGGCTTCGGATGTCGCGACAACTGCTCCTCTATATTCGGCCTTAGTGCTTGACAATGCAATTGTCTCCTACTTCTTACTACTCAAGGAGATCGCAATGCTTCCCAATGAAAACGCAAATCCAGATGTTGACCTACAATTGCCAACATTTTAGGCCCAATCGACATCATTATTGTAGACCAACCACTCATTCCATTTCAAGAAGTAATGAAGGCTCCCTATATCCTTCATGTCGAATGATGGAGAAAGTTGGGACTTCACGAGGCCGATTTCTTTCAAGTCGATGTCGACGATGACCAAGTCATCCACATATAGCAGTACTGGCCCATTCTGACCCTACCGGATGAAAAGTGAAGAGTTTGTTTCCAAAGGAACAAAGCCCATCCGACACAATCTCTGTGTGACCTTAGCATTCCAAGCACATGGGGCTTGCTTTAATCCATAGAGGGACTTCTTCAGTGGGCAGATGGCCGATGTGTTCAATTCGGACTGCATTCAAGAGGTTGCACCATGTATACTTATTCCTCAAGCTCTCCTTGAAGGACCGTGTTCTTCACGTCCATCTGGCGCAAGTGCCATCCCTTCGCCGCCATTACGGCCAATAGCACTTAGATGATTGTCATCTTCGCAATTGACACGAATGTCTCGTCGTAATTGATGTCGTGTTGCTACACATAGCCCTTGGCCACCAGTGGGGCCTTGTACCAGTTGATGAAGCCATCAACATTGTACTTCACTTTGTACACCCACCGGCATCAGATTGGTTTTACGCCCTTGGGGGTGTCAACTAGGTCTCATGTTTCATTCTCCACTAAGGTGCGCATGTCTTCCTCCATTGCAACATGCCAATTGGCGTCCTTTCCTACCTCTGTGTTGTGGAGATGTTTTCAACAAATAGTGTGAAACCACCATTAAAAGAGAATAAAGTAGTAGTTCAAATAAACTAATAATATTGTCAAGTCAACCTTTGTAATAAATGATGAAAAAATAAAAAGTTAGACATAGTTTTTCAAAAGTAGAAAAAAGGCAAGGCGTGAATATGAAGATCTAGGTAGAGAGAAAAAACTAATAACATATTCATATGATATCCAAATTCAAAAAGAAAAGATTCATAAGAAAGCTAACACAAAGAGCTTTCCAAAAATATCTTGCATGTATAATTTGAGCTTACACAATGGAAATAGTGATGGAAATTAAAAATGACTCATATAGACAAGCTTTTTTCTAAGAAAAAAAAGCAAGCCATAGAAAATGTATAAATAAGAGTTATTCTTAAGAAGAATGGGAAGGGAGGGGAGAGATGGATGGGGATTGAAAGAATAAGAGTTTTCATGTTTCCTCTCTCATACTCTTATACCCGAAAAGGAGATTAGATTGACCAATTGAATAATAAAATATTTGATGTTTTCTCTTTCATACTCTTTTATGTATAAGGATAATTAAGTGTCTCTCATAATCTCTTATGTATAAGGATAATTAAGTGTTATTCATACTCTCCTGCTCTAAGCTTTGTTTACTCATAAGCATAATTAAGTATTTTTCGATCTAACATACTCTCTTACTCGAAGATTTTCTTGAGCATAACTATAATTAAGTATGATTCGATCTCTCATACTATCTTACCCTTATTTGTGGGAAATTTCTCATCCTTAAGCTTAAAGTGCATTAATCGTTGAGCCCTAAATCCTTGCGGTCCAGAACCCTGAAGGTTCCACGTCATGATCCGCACTAGCTGGCGCATTTTCATGATAGCGGAGCTCTTCGGCTCACACACTTCCACCAACTTCGCCATATACGCATAATGATGCACCATATACTCATTATACCCGTGCCAACTTACAATGTTTTTTTGGTGGGTGGATTGGTGCAATTTCTGGTTCACCGATTTCATGGCCCTCTTGGCTGATTCCGACCTCATCTCTAGAGGTCCATCTTTGCTCCTGGCCACTGCCTGTGTGCCTATTCTAACATTTTCATCTTTCCCTTATCCTTGTACATAAGCCCTCTCTTGGGATTTTGGGTGCAGACTACACGATTGAGTCTTGGTTGCTCATTGACGCTTTATCCAGCTGGCCTTTGTGGCTCAGCCCCTCATTTGGCCCACTTAGCCGAAATGAGATCGAACTCTCTTCTAGAGTTCTGATTTCTTCTTCATCTAGGGGCGTCTCTGCCTCATTGGCCTCATCCTCAGAATTTAGAGTCGAGTTAATGGGGGTTAGAGACAGAGGCAAGTACCACGAAGCCGATTTGTCAAATACGGAATCTCAACTAACTCGAGCATGTTATGTTTGGGGGTTATAACACTTATAACCCTTCTGCTCATCCGAGTAGCCAACTAGAATTCACTTCTTGACTTTCACATCCAAGTTCCTCCTCTTCTTTTGGCACATGCACATGGGCAATGTTGCTGAATACCCTGAGGTGTGCCAGATTGGCTTCCCCCCAAAATACAGCTCGTATGGTGACACCTTTGCTCCAGAAGCAGAAATCTGATTCTGTATGTAAACGGCCGTCTTGACTGCTTTGGCCCCGTAAAACTTCGGCATATGCTTCTCCTCAAGCATTGCCCTTGTCGCTTCCTCAATGGTCTGATTCTTCTGCTCGGGTACGCCATTCTGCTTCAGTGTATATTTGCAGGAGAATTCGCGTCGAATTCCCTACTTTTGTAGATAGATTGAGAACTGGTCGGAAAAGTACTCTTTTCCGCTATCGATCTTGAGGCATTTGATCTTTCGTCCATCTCCCGTTTAGCAAGTCTTTTCACCTTCAGGAATTAGGAGAACACTTCACTCTTCTTCTCAATCAAGCATGCCCAAAAATGTCGAGAAGGTTACAAAGTTGTAATGCTCATGTTCTACGTTGGCCCAGACACATCCAAATGGATCAAATTGAGCTTATTTTGGCTTTGATTGCGCTCGTTGGGGAATGGAAGTTGGTGCTACTTCCCTAACTGGCAAGCTTCACATATTTGGTCTTTTTGGCCACTAAATCTCAGCAGGCTGAAAACCACTTGTTTCGCCCGCATCTCCTAAAGCTTGGGGAAGTTGACGTGGCAGACTCACTTGTGCCACAGGTTGATATCCGATTCGACCTTTTTCCCTTTGGCAAACATAGTGGTGTCAACGTCATTTGTTTTCAGGATGAGCATCCTCCCTTCTCGATGCCCTTGCGTGATAATACGACCTTCTTCTTGAAAAAAGTACTCGAGGTGATGAGTGAACCAAACTTGCATTCCTTGATGAACAATTTGTCAGATTGACACCAGGTTCTTGATGATCGTTGGGACATGCAGGATGTTCCTCATTATTCCTCTCTAGCCAACATAGCTCAGAGAGAAGTCTCTGATGTGCTCGATGGGATGTGGGGTGTCGTCACTAGTTTCGACGACCCCCGGTTGTTCCGGGTTCTCCAACGTTGAGAACTACTCCTTGTGGTTCGTCATATGGTTCGATCCGCCAGAATCCACATACCACACCTCCTCCAATTTCGAGGTGTTCTCTGCCATCGAGTTGCCATGGCCTTGTCTTCATCACGAAGGCTGGGTTCGTTCCAGCTCACCATGAGCCTTTAGCGTAGTGCGATCTTTCATGCGTATCTACGTCTCCCAAGCTCGATGGCCCTACTAGCTACAATACCAATAGTCTGTTGCGGCCTTCCCTTGCCAGCTTTTGGCACTGCCTTGACTCCCCCTGCTTGTGGAGGGTCCAGAACTATTGTCAGCATTTCTATTATGTCTCTGGTTATGCTCTTGTCGGCCTCATCCATTGCATGCCGAAACCACCTTGTCCACCACGACCCCGTGTACAACATCTTTTTGTCGGTATGCATGCTCGTCGATGAACCCACATGATATTCTTCAAGGAGCAACATAGATTGTAGCTTGAAGAACGACATTGTGTTCTCTCTCGTGCAGACCGCCATTCGGATTAATCCGAATCTAGATTCCAGCCCTACAAGGCAGACCTACACCATTTCATCCTCCTCGACGGTCATGTTGATGGAGGTGAGGGAGTCACAGATCTCCTTGATTCGGGAAGTGTAATTGGCCATAGATAGGTGTTTCTGTTGGACATTGTTGAGCTCCTACCTAAGTTGCAGCTTCCTGGCCATTGTGTTGGCGGCAAAAATTCGTTTCATATTCACCCACGTATCTTTTGGCGTTTTGGCATCCCAAATATAGTTCAAAAGTTGATCTCTCACACAGGATGCAAAACAGTACAGAACTCTACTTGTCACCTATTCTCAGGACGGAAAATCTTTGTGTGTCGAATCCGGTGTTGCATCATTTTCTCTTTCGACGTAACTCCAATACCCATGCCCAAGCATGTATTGGTGCAACTTGTATGACCAAGATGCATAGTTGCTCCTATCGACCTATTCTGTCGGAAGTGAGGTTCCCATGCCTCTGTCCATGTTCTTGTCTTTTCTTCTCAAGAAGACAAAAGCTTGTCTCTATGCTTGTTCACGAGTCGGCTGTACTTGACTCTTCTAACCCTCGTGCTCTGATACCATGCAAAAGATTATGTGTGTGAAAGCGTTGTCGTACTATAATTTGTACACTACGTGAAAAATGTGTAAAATACCCAATTGAATAAGTATGACGAAAAGGAAGAAAATATTAAAATGTATGTTACATGCATAGGGTAAGATTTGAACCTTGTACCTACATGTTAACAATTTCAAACCATACCATTGTACTAACATCATGGGTGTTAAAAGATTAGATTTTCAATGTAGAAAACGTTATCCTCACACATATTTTCTAGGAAAGAAAAGTTATTCATGCACATCTAGTGTGTATGAACACTAAAGTTAGAAAAAGCTATCCATGCACATCTAGCGTGCACGAACACTTTCATTAAAAGAAAAAGCATGAAGTTCATAGTTAGAATAAACATAAAGTCTATAGTTAGAAAAAGCATGGATTGGTACACCTCTCCCATCACTATATAAGGATGGGAGTAAATTATAATTGGGAGTGGAATTTGGAGGAAAAACATTAGGGTTCAAAATACTAATTAATAAAATATATTATACTTGTGAGATTCACGAGTCTTCTATTTCTCTCTCTTTCAATCTATTCATATTCTTCTCTAAATATTGATTAATAAAATACATTATACTCGTGGGATTCATGAGTTTTCTATCTCTCTTTGTTACAGTCTATTCATAACTAGATTCCTCTAAAATTCCTCCTCCTCCTAGTCCAAAACCTCGGCAGTTTCCACCCGACTCACGCAACGATCTGGCGCTGAAAGGCGCGACACATTTGGTGAACCCGACATGAAGATGGGTGGAAAGGAGACGGAGAATCAACAAGAGGCCGACAACATGATGGCGATGTTTGTGTTGGGAATATATCCCTCCCATGGGAGGAGCCAACTGTCTGGAAGTAGCCGACAATCGAAGACAAGGAAGAGCCGATTGTTCGGGCCGAGAAGAGCCAATAGTCAAAGAGCTAACAAATAGGGAGTCGACTAATTAACTATTGACTATTATTATTATAGTTATAATAATAGTAGTGATGTGTAGTAGGGGCTACACTTGTAATTAGCCCATATGATGTACTAGTATAAATACGCCTAGGGCAAACGTATAGGTAGAGCAGGGCCGCGCTAATCAGTGAGATGGAATAGGGGAAGCAAGATACCCTACATATGGGTTGACTTAAGACAGATATTATGGTTCTCATAGGTTGCGGGATGATGGCAGTGGGATTTGAAGCAACTTTGTCATGGTGTGAGGATGAGTGGTGTTGGTGCGAGGGTTGAAGCAGATAAGGAGGGGAGAGGAATCATTGTTCACTTATTTTGTTGTTAATTACACAGGATATTGGCGGTACTCGGCGAGATGGTGGATGTGGATTGATTGAAGCAATTTGTTTGTTTTTAGGAGTGATGATGGTGGGGGGGACAGAAGCAAATCATGAGGGGATGAGGAACCATTATTCACTTGTTTTTGTTGTTTTTGTATAGGTCAGAGGTGGTATTCGGCGAGATGGTTGATGTGGTTTGACTGAAGCAATTTCTCTGTTTTTAGGAGTGACAATGGTGTGGGGGAACGAAGCAAATCATGAGGGAATGAGGAACAATTTCTCATTTTTGTTGATTCATTGCACAGGACATTGGTCCTATTCGGCGAGATGGTGGATGTGGACTAAAGGAAGCAATGTGTCTGTTTTAGGAGTGATGATGGTGGGGGGGATCGAAGCAGCTCATGAGGGGATGAGGAATTTTTATTTATTTTGTTGTTAATTCCACAGGACATTGGTGGCATTCGGCGAGATGGTGGAGGTGGACTGAATGAAGCAATTTGGTTGATTTTAGGAGTGATGATGGTGAGGGGGCCGAAGCACATCATGAAGGGAGAGTGAATAAGTTGTGGGGATCAAAGCAAATGGGATCTGTTTGCAACTGCTTCTGTTGGGATGGTGAATCTTCTTACAGAGACGGAAATCTTCTTACACCTGACACATATGATTGGAAAGACGGAGGACATGGAATTTGCAGCAGATCACTGGAATCAATGCTGTGTTTTATGGCTGGTTTTTTTTTTTCCCAACAGTTTTTACAAATACTAGAATCATTTCAGATATACTGTGGAGATGAAACAATATTATGTACTATTTGTATACTGCCTCTGGACTTTTTATTAATACCAATGGAGCATATGTTTTATGGTAAAACGTATAGGTAGAGTGTGATCCTCTGTTGTTCAGAACGACAAAGAAGAGTCAGAACGGGGGGGAGAGACTGCGTGAGCGGCGCCATACCTGTGTTTTGTAAGAGCCCTACGTGGATGATACACTTAGATTAGAGGGTGTTGTACTCTAAGCCCATCCTTGTATATCCATTATATATAGTGAAACTCCGTTCTCTGTGGTTTTTCTTCTGCTTTAGGGTTTCCACATAAAATCAATGCACATTGTCTTCTGTGTTTCCTAACTGTGTATTTCAGTGCATTCCTTTTATTGTGGATTGAAGATTCCTTTCTCGAAAAACTGGTATCAGAGCTTGAGGTGCAAGCATGGAAGGAGGTGTGAGCAGCTTCCCGAGAATGATAGTTCTGAACTCTCAGAATATGCAGACTGGAAGATAAAGATGGAGGATCTTCTCATAGTCAAAGACCTGTACGAGCCCATCGACAGAGTAGAAATACCCACGGGGGTATTAGAGTTGGAATGGAAACTTCTCAACAGAAGGGCGGCGGCCACCATCTAACAGTGCATCGATGTAAGTGTCCTTCAGCATGTGGCGAACGACACGAATGCCCACGAGATGTGGCAAAAACTATCAGGTCTATATGAGAGGAAGAACGCCCCCAATAAAACCTCACTAATGAGAAAGATTGTACAACTGAAATACAGAGACGGTGAGAGCATCATCGAACACATCAGCACATTCATGGGGTATGTGAATCAACTTGCTGCAACCAAGTTTCCCTTCGATGATGCCATGCAGGCCATCTTGTTGATGTGCACACTACCGGATAGCTGGGAGAACCTAGTGGTTACTTTCAACACCACATGTCAAGAAGAGAACTTCTCTTTACAATCGGTGAAGACAAGCATCCTGAATGAGGAAGCGAGAAGGAAGGACAAGGGTTTAGTCTAGTTTGAGTCAAATTTGACTCAACACATCGGCAGAAGGAGGAACTGGCAAAGAAGTCCACCTAGGAGAGAAAAGTCTCAAGCTAGGTCAAAGTCCAGAAGTAAGCTCGTGTGATTTTATTGTGGAAAGCTTGGACACTTCCAGAAGGACTATCAACACATGAGAAAAGACAAGGGTGTCGGAGACAATGTCGAACCCAAGAAGATTCCTGATGAGAAGAACACTTCAGCCATTGCTACGAGCAATGAAGAACTGTTGTTCATTTGTGAACAGACAAGTGCAAACCTTGCGAGCGAAGAATGCACTTGGGTAATTGACTCTGAGCATCCTTCCACATAACTCTGTCGAGAGAGTATTTCTCGACTTACATAACCGAGGATCATGGCTATGTAAATATGGGTGATAGTGGAGAGTGAAAAATAGTCGGAGTCGGAAGTGTCCACTTGATGACGTCGACAGGGTGTCGGCTAACTCTGAAGGATGGTCGACACATCCCCGATATCAGATTGAATTTGATATCGACAAGAAGGATGGATGACGAAGGCTACAGTGGTAACTTTCAGAATGACAAGTGGAAGTTCTGCCGAGGAAATATTATAGTGGCCCGAGCACAGAAAGAAGGTACATTATATATGATGCATGTCTGATTGTGCAAGTTGGAAGTGAACGTGGCAACCAACTCAGCTGGAGAGATATGGCATAAGAGGCTAGGCCACATGAGCGAGAAGGGACCGCATCTGTTAGCCAACCAGAAACTCCTACCAGAAGTCAAGGGAGTGCACCTGGAGAAGTGTGTCGACTGCTTAGTCGGAAAGCAGAACAGAGCAACATTCCACTCTAGACCACCAAGGAGAAGAGAAGTGCCACTGGAACTAGTACACATGGATGTGTGCTATGTAGATGCTTCGTCACACCGAGGCAAACAGTACTTTGTGACCTTTATCGATGACTACAGTCGGAAGTTATCGGCTTTCGTATTAAAGTCAAAAGATCAAGCATTGTCGTTCTTCAAGGAGTTCTAGGCAAGAGCGGAACGGTGCTGAATATAGAGGGCAGTTTGAGGAATACTCCAAGGCCGAAGGTATTCGAGTCAAATACACAGTATCAAGACCCCTGCGTTGAACGGGCTTGCAGAGAGGATGAATGGAACAATCATGGAGAGAGTGAGGAGCATGCTCTCTCATGCTAAACTGTCGAAATCCTATTGGGTTGAGGCGATGTATACAACTCTTTACCTGATCAATAGTTCTCCCTCAGTGCCATTGAAGTTCGATGTCACACAAGGGATGTGGACAGGAAAGGATGTCTCCTATCAGCATCTGAGGGTGTTTGGATGTCTGGGGTATATGCATTTACCGAAGGATCAGAGGGCGAAACTCAACAGTAAGTTGAAAGCATGCATATTCATGGGATACTCTGAAGATGAGTTTGGCTATAGGCTATGGGACCTAGTCGACAAGAAGGTAGTGAGGAGTTGGGACGTAGTCTTCTTAGAAGACAATACCATAGAGGACTGGAAGCAACAGAAGTTGGAATCGACTAACCAGTCAACCTCTACTACTATCGACTTGAGGCCAAGTGAACCGCCATAGTCAGCAGTTCGGAGACAACCAGTCGGCACAACCGATTCCGAGTTGGTCAACTCAGAGAGACTAACCGACTATGAGTTTGAGTCGGCAGAACTGTTAAGGTCGATTGAGGAATACAAGTTGGAGTTGTGCAACCTTGAGAAGCCGATCAACATATATGAACCCAAGCAAAGAGGAGAGTCGGGAGTGATACCCGAACGAGAGTCGACAACGAGTGGAAGGAGATACCCATTCAGAGAAAGGAGAGCACCGACAACATATGCCAGTCAATACATCCTCTTGACTGATGAAGGCGAGCCAGAGTGCTATGATGAAGCCATTGCCAACGAGCACAAAGAGAAATGGTTGAACGTGATGCAAGATGAGATGGACTCCTTGCACGAAAACTACACCTATGACCTAGTAGAACTACTGAAAGGTAAGAGAGCACTCATGAACAAATGGGTCTACAAGGTGAAGACTGGAGAAGTCGACAGTGCGCCTAGGTATAAAGCTTGCATTGTGGTGAAGGGTTTCCAATAGAAAAAGGGTGTCGACTTTGACGAAATATTCGCTCTAGTCATTAAGATGACATCCATTAGAATTGTTCTGAGCATAATTGCTAGCATGGATTTGGAGATCGAACAGTTGGATGTCAAGACGGAATTCTTGCATGGGGAGTTGGATGGAGAAATCTACATGCAACAACCCGAAGGCTTTTGGAGAAAGGGAAAGAGAAACTGGTGTGTCGACTGAAGAAAAGCTTGTACGGCCTAAAACAAGCTCCACACCAATGGTACAAGAAGTTTGAATCTGTCAGGAACAGTACTGAGACAGAGAAGGAATTAGTACTAAACGAAGGATTAGTACTATGAGAGGTGTGGAACTTCTTCGAGAGAAGGAAGAAGTGAGCGAGACGGAGAGAAAGAGAGAGAGAGAGAGAGAGAGAGAGAGAGAGAGAGAGAGAGAGAGAGTGATGATAAGAAAGATATGTATTATATGAAGAGAATATACAATGGTGGCTAAAAAGGCTTAAGACTGGCGTTGAACCAATTTGGTTCAATATAATGCCTAGTGCCCTCTTTTATAGTGTTTTCAGGAGTAATCCTGAAGCTTCTAGAATGTTCCAAAGAAATCTGGAATATACACTAATTTCCTATAATAAAATGTAAATGAAAATAATATTCTACATATTACAATAGATGATCTAATGGTCAAGAGCTCGACCCATATAACCTAAGGTCATGGGTTCGAGTCTTGCCATATCATGACACTATCCCCCCTTTAAAACGACGAGTGTCACGAGTCTTCTTGGATTGAGGACCTGGTTTGTGTGGATATTGACGATGGAAGTCTTCAAGAAGAGCACGAGCATTGGTCACATTCTCGATCGGTTCCCAAGTACGTTCGTTGGGGCTATAGCCTAGCCAATCGACTAGATAGTAGAGCTTGTTGCGAACAATCTTGGAATCAAGGATGGCAGCAACCTCGTACTCCGGCCCATCTTCAAGCTCGATCGGGGGTGGAGGTTGGATAAGACGTCCTGGGATGGTGCTCTCGTGGTAGGATTCGAGGAGAGAACTATGAAACACCGGATGTATCCGAAGTTGAGGAGGTAGATCGAGACGAAAAGCGACATCATTAATCTGTCCAATAATACGGAAAGGATCTAATCGCCGATAATCTAACTTCTCACATGGACGAGTAGTCTTGATGTGTCGTCGTAGCAGCCACACCCGATCTCCAATATTAAAACTGGATGGAAGTCGATGGCGATCCGCGTAGACCTTGTGTGTTTGTTGAGCTTGTTGGAGATGAGTAGATAAATCCGCTTGTATCTTGCGTAACTGCTCCAAACGATCCTCCGCGCACAGATTTGGGGACACCTCTGGGGTTTCAAGTACACTCCACCGGGGGTGACATCCCGTATAAGCATAAAATGGCGTAACTTTAGTGGATGCGTGGATAGAGTTATTATAGGCAAATTTGGCGAAGTGGAGAATATCTGCCCAGTCATCTTGATGATAGCTGAGAAAGCACCGCAGATACTGCTCCAACATTTGATTTGTTCATTCAGCTTGGCCTTCGGTTTGTGGGTGGTAGCCGGAGGAGAGGTTACAAGTGACCTTGAGCATGTTAAAAAGGTGCTTCTAGAATTTTGACACGAATTGGGGTCCACGGTCACTGATGATACTATCGGGAAGTCCATGATGCCGACATACTTCACACATGACAATTTCGGCAGTGTCTTCACTGGAGATCTCCTTAGTACATGACAAGAAATGAGCCATCTTCGTATATCGATCGACCACCGTTAGAATCACATTGAACCCCTTAGAGACTAGAAGATCTGTGATGAAGTCTAGAGCAATGGATTGCCACGACTTGATCGGAATTGGTAATGGTTCTAATAAACATAGTACTAATCCTTCGTTTAGTACTAATTCCTTCTCTGTCTCAGTACTATTCCTGATAGTTTGAACCAATTTGGTTCAATATAATGCCTAGTGCCCTCTTTTATAGTGTTTTCAGGAGTAATCCTAAAGCTTCTAGAATGTTCCAGAGAAATCTGGAATATACACTAATTTCCTATAATAAAATGTAAATGAAAATAATATCCTACGTATTACAATAGATGATCTAATGGTCAAGAGCTCGACCCATATAACCTAAGGTCATGGGTTCGAGTCTTGCCATATCATGACAGAATCCTTCATGGTGGAACATGGGTTCCAGAAAACACAGGCTGGTCACTGTGTGTTCATCAAAAGGTACGATGAAGGTGACTTCTTAATTCTCTTATTAAATGTTGATGACATGTTGATAGTCGGTCAAGATACAAGGAAGATCAGAAGCTTGACAAAAGATCTAGGCAAGTCGTTTGCCATGAAGGATCTTGGTCCGGCTAAACAGATCTTAGGGATGCACATAGTTCGGGACAAAACTAAGAAAGTGTTGTGGTTGTCACAAGAGAAATACGTGACAAAGATCCTAGAAAGATTCAACATGACAGACGCAAAGCCGATCGTCTCTGCGTTACTGACTAACTGCAAGTTAAATGCAAGGCAATGCCCGAGAAGGGAGAAAGAAAGGGTTGAGATGAGGAAAGTGCCATATGCCTCGGCCGTCGGCATTCTAATGTATCCTATGGTCTGCATGAGACCAGACATAGCCTTTGTTGTGGGAATAGTAAGCCGATACATGAGTATATCCCTCCCATAGGAGTGAAGGGGGAGTTTGTTGGGAATATATCCCTCCCATGGGAGGAGCCGACTATATGGAAGTAGGTGATAGTAGAAGACAAGGAAGAGTCGACTGTTCGGGCCGAGGAGAGCCAAAAGTCAAAGTGTCACGGACAAGTAGAAGAGGCTCAATACTAAGAGAGTGAGAGAGAGATCATAGACAAGATAATAAGAAAGAGAGGGAGAAAGTAGTCAAGAGAACAAGAACTGAATTATGATTCCGTAACTAGTGTTGTTCACCTTAACTAAGGCCAAGGTGAACCCCTGTATTTATACATGTTTATGGGCTCTAAATGTAGCCCCATGCAAAGACTCATTTTCATGCACAAGCTTCTAGAATGTTCTAGCTTCTGGAGCTTTCTGGAAGCTTCTAAAATCCTACATGTAGAATAGATAATCTACAATAATCTAGTAAGGTAACATGATTATGTATTGGATGTATTGGTTAAAACATATCGATTAAATACAATAGGTCAAGAGTTTGAATCATGACATGACTGTTGTCATGTCCATGACATTATCCCCCTGCTAAGGCCACCTCCAAAGATGCCTCCCCAGTTTTTGTGGATATTGGTGATGAAATGCATGAACAACATCCGGTGCATTCTCCAAGTGTTGGGCTAGTTCCCAAGTTGCTTGTGAAATGGGATACCCTTTCCATAGGACTAAGTATTGAAGTTGTCGCCGATGCCAACGAGAGTCCAAAATCTTGTCCACCTCATACTCCTCACCTGTGGAAAGCTCAATTGGAGGTGGAGGTGGAGTGTCTCTTCCAAATAGTGGATGGATGATAAGGTTCGAGAAGAGAGGCATGGAAGACATTATGAATCCGGAAATGCGAAAGAAGTTCCAGCCGGAAAGTGATGGGATTGACACACTCAATGATGTGGAAAGGCCCCAAACTTCTTGTAACCCAACTTTCCGCAAGGTCAAGTAGTATCGACATGGCGACGTAAGAACCAAACTTGATCACCAACTGCAAAGGCGGGTGTAACGTAATGATGTCGATCAGCTTGCGCTTTATACCGGTCCCTTGCAAGGATGAGTTCGAGGGAGAGTTCTTGATGAATGTCGGCTAAAATACGAGCACGTCCTTTTGCTAACGGGTTGACAGAGTTGCCATGGATGGAAATACTGAAGCGAGGATGGAAACCATAGTTGGCGAAAAATGGGGTGACCCCAATTGAACCATGTAGCATATTATTATATGTGAACTCGGCCAAGGGTAGGAGGTCAACCCAATCATCTTGCTGGTAGCTAAGCGAGCATCGAAGGTATTGCTCAAGAATTTGGTTCACCTGCTCCGTTTGGCCATCAGTTTGAGGATGATAGGACGAAGTCAAATTCACTGTTGTGCCCAATGTTTGAATGAGCCACCACCAAAAACGAGAGACAAATGGGGTAACCCCAATTGAACCATGTAGCATATTATTATATGTGAACTCGGCCAAGGGTAGGAGGTCAACCCAATCATTTTGCTAGTAGCTAAGCGAGCATCGAAGGTATTGCTCAAGAATTTGGTTCACCTGCTCCGTTTGGCCATCGGTTTAAAGATGATAGGACGAAGTCAAATTCACTGTTGTGCCCAATGTTTGAATGAGCCACCACCAAAAACGAGAGACAAATTGGGGTCGCAATCTGAGGTGACATCATCCAGAACCCCATGAAGCCGCGCCACATTCTTTAAAAATAGATCGGTTGTTGCTTTTGCTGAAATAGTCTTTGCACAAGGGGCAAAATCCTTGAGTTTCGAGAGAATCAATAGAATGTGGTGAGTATGCTCTTCAATGCTCGACGAAAAGACAAGAATGTCATCAAGGTAGATAACGACAAAGTGATCGAGATATTCTCGAAATATGTCGTTCATCATATATTGAAAAACAGTTGGAGCATTGGTGTGTCCAAAAGGTATTACCTTGTACTCGAAGTTTCTGTATCGTGTACGAAATGTTGTCTTCCATTCATCACCAGGTTTAATCTGAACCAAGTTGTATGCTCCCCCCGCAAGTCAATCTTGGAGAAGACCTATGCACAACGAAGGCGATCGAGGAGCTCTGGGATGAGAGGTAAAGGGTATTGATAACGTACCGTGATTTTATTGAGGCCACAATAATCCACACATAGACGCAACGATCCATCCTTTTTCTTCACAAACAAGATGGGGGCCCCAACTGGTGACTTAGACAGTTGGATGAAGCCCTTCTCCAAATTTTCATCGAGATATGTGTGAAGAGCCCCTAATTCTAGTTTAGAGAGACCATAGATGGGCCCAAAGGGTGGAGATGTGCCCTCTTGTAGATCCATCGGACAATCATATGGTCGATGCTCCAGTAAGTGATCTACATTCTTCTTCTCGAACACATCAACAAAGTCACCATATTTTGATGGAAGCGAGTTCAGATTGGCTTTCATAGGAACCAAAGCTAGGGTACTCGATTCTGTGTCATTGCCCATTAAGATGGAGTGCATTGTGACTGGGGCACGAGCATCCGAGTGCATTGATCCGAGTTAAATGGCGGAGTGCATTGCCCATAGAAAACGATTCGGGGCATTCTGACACAACGACATTGGAAGCCGCTCCAACCTCCATGTGAGTTTGTGGTTGAAAAGTAAGTGAGTGGTTGTGCCAATCTATAACAGGGTTACTCGCTTTCAACCAAGACAACCCAAGTATGATTGGATGCCACGGTGAAGTGATGAGGTAAAATGATAAGGCCTCCTAATGGGTCCCGAGCTGCAAAATGAGGGGGACTGTGGCTTTGGTGACTGCGCCAAAGGAGAGCATTTGCCCATCGATAGCGTCGATTGGGATAGGCTTGGACAACCGGACAACAGGAAAGTTGTGTTTACGAACGAACGTTTCGTCCATAAAACACGTCTTGGCTGGGGAATCGAGTAGCGCTAAGGATTGAATTGAAATAGACTGGAAACAAAGAGTTAACTCGAAGGAAAAGTCGTTAATAGAACTTTGGGAGCAACATGTATGTCTGTTATCCAACCGCATGGCTCCTACTGTAGTTGGACATCATCATTTTCCGAATGTTGGGATCCACTAGTTGGATTGTCCCAATAGACTTGTCGCAGATTGCTTTTGAGTGGGCAAAAACAAAATAGATGGGTAGAGGTGCCACAGTATAGCCATAGCCCATTGGTTCGTCAATGGTGTCGTTCGACTATGGTGAGTGGGGCTCGAGCTCGATCAATTTCCATCGGCATAGGATCATTGAACGATGTCGCTGGAGAAGATCTCGCGGTCACTTGGGGTTGTACCATAGGTTTAACATGGAGAAAGGGCGACAACTTGGAAGTCGCCCGTTCCTCTTGTCGAAGTTCAAAAAGGAGGTTGTCACAACTGACACCTTGCTTGATGGCTTGCGATAATGAAGTCAGATCCGGGAAGTTTAGTAGTACATTCTTAACATCACTTCGAAAGGCCCCAACGAAAATGGTCGCAAAGGGCTTGGTCGTCCCACTGAACATCACATGCCAATTGTCTAAATTCAGATGCATAAACAGACACTGGACGTGTTATAGGATTTTAGGGTTAGGGTTAACATTTATGATAATCATGATGATTGATGATAAAGATAGACATGGTGGGTGTGATGACTATGGAGAGTATGATGGTGAGAGAGATTATGAAGAGGTTGAGAAGCATTGAGAAGCATTGCAGGGTGGGGGGTGGTGCCTAGAATGGCTCCACCCCCCTCCCAAGGGGGTTCAACGTTAAGGGGAGGGAAGAGAAAGAGGGAGAGAGAGATGACAAGAGAGAGATTGAGAGAGAAATTTCCTTCCTCTTTCATTCATTCCCCATAAGGGGTTAAATAGTACAAGAGGGGGTAGATACATCGGGGTGTAAGCCCCCTCGAGCATTCATACTGGACACTCACTCACACCTCCTCGTATCCATCCACATGCACACATGTGTGCATGTGTTCACATACGTATAGACTCACAACTACATTTATGCCCCCTACATCATGATAACATTCGACCCTCGCTCATCACACTTGACTCTCCGTACATCTCGTACGGGGTAACACAATATGGCACACCCGTGGGAAAGTGCCTTGCACGTCGATCCCACATGCCTTGATGATGATATTTCTTAGACCGGAACTTCCATCGGTCCTTTCAACGATCGACTGCCTCAATCGGAGTGCTTGACTCGAAGATCTTTGTCGGTCAGCAAATCTTTCATGACACAAACATTCTCGTTCTGTCGGCTTACGAACTTCGTCATGGGTCCAAAATCATGTCGTGTGTATGTATGTTCTTCCTTTGTTTTGAGTTGTGTGTGGTTAATCACATCCATTTCTTTAGGTGGATGAGTTTTCGAAATTTCGTAGGTGCCCTTCAATTTTATTTTTTTAAAATTTTGTACCCTTATATTTATGAAATTTGCGTGCTATGCCCTTAGATTATTAAAATTTTGACAATGCCATCACATTTTTCGAAATTCTTCAGATGCCCTTATCTTCATTTTGCCCTCTTTTTTCTGTTTTCAGTCTGCTTTTCTTCTCTTTCTCTCTTGGTTCTGTTTCTTCTTATGCTCTCTCATTCTTGCCATTCCTTCTTAGCCGTTTGCCTCAGCTTTTAACTTCCTCTTCCTCCTCTTTCTGCTTCTTCTGTTCCATTTTCCTCATCTCAACTATTCCTTCACCTTCTCTGTCGCTCTGAGTCGGTTCTCTGTCCGTCTACTTCTGCATATCTGTTTAGCCGTCGTCCATGCAGCCGCCATAATCAACGGCCATGTCCGGATGGTGGTCGTTTTTCTCTTTCTCAATTAGAGGTTCTCTGTATGGTCGTTATCCAGCCTCTATTCAGCCGTCTTTCTTTGCCCATTTTCATTTCTGTCTTTCTGTGTCGGTCGTTGTTGTTCATCGCTCCTACCGTTTGGCCATCTGTTGGGCCGGCCATTCGATTTTCCGGGCATCCATCGGTTGTCATCTTGGGTTGCCGTCTCTAGCTCTGCTGGCGTCGTTCCATCGTCGGTCTTCTTGGTCGCTATTTGGCTGTCAATCTTCTTGACTATTTCCCAGGCCTTGTCCGACCCTCCAGCCACTATCTGGCTGCCACGACCACTCGGGCCAATGTCCAGGTATTCCGGCTAGTTTCCCACCATTCCGGGACATTTCTGTTTGTCCGGTCGTCATTTATCCGACTGCTTCTGCTAAATCTGTTAATCCTTAGGGCTAGACAATGGCCTAACACAGGGTGTCTCCGGAAGACACTTCACCAAATGGGTGTTACGGTGAGATAACTTAAGACACAACGATTAATCCGACTTAGTTGGCTACTTAGCAATAAGGCATTCACCTAATACACGCGTAAGATATAACAATTAAGACAGAACGGTAATCAATACATGAAGATAAAACCAGACGCTTATATTAATTCTCCGTTGTCGTCTGTGTCCGGCGTTTTCCAGTGCATGTTCATCTGTCATGTGTATTTCCAGCAATCGGTTCTGTTGTGTCTTTTCGTTTGCCTCTACAACCTTCCGAACACCGTTGCTATTCTAGCCATCATCTGTTGCCTTGTCCGACATGTCCGTCCATTTTGGTTATTCTGATTGCCTGTCCGGCAACATCTTTCCGGCATCTCCATCCTGTTGTCGGTTGTCTTGGCCATCATGGTTGTCTCTTGCAGCACGCTTTTCTACACACACACGTCATTGCTAACCACATATTTGCACATTGTCATTTCCATTCTCGCACACTCACGTAACGCCATCATTTCACGACTTCCTCTCATGCATTGTCATCGTTTTTGTACATCTTTGGCAACATGTCTCAGACATTTAGGACAAAAACAGACCAAACAAAACATACACATATAGAGATTAATTCGTTGTAGAATTGTGCATCAGTCAATCTTCCATTTCCGACTTCTTCTGCACATCATTGCCATCATTTGTTGCTTTTCTTGCATACTTCTGCAGCGAATAGTCATCACGCCATTGTTCTTTCTCATATTTCCACCAATTCTCGCACATCGTCGATTCAACTTCTCACTCTCTCGCACATATTTTCACCGAACATCGTCATCGTCATTTGCACGTTTCCGCCATTTCTTGCACTTAGTCGCTATGGCTTGCATCGACGCGTATCATTCTTCGACTCCGTTTCCAAAGGGGGGTCGCCTTAGTGGTCGCCAAAAGGTGTTATAGGATTTTAGGGTTAGGGTTAACATTTATGATAATCATGATGATTGATGATAAAGATAGACATGGTGGGTGTGATGACTATGGAGAGTGTGATGGTGATAGAGATTATGAAGAGGTTGAGAGAGAAATGTCCTTCCTCTTTCATTCATTCCCCATAAGGGGTTAAATAGTACAAGAGGGGGTAGATACATAGGGGTGTAAGCCCCCTCGAGCATTCATACTGGACACTCACTCACACCTCCTCGTATCCATCCACATGCACACACGTGTGCATGTGTTCACATACATATAGACTCACAACTACATTTATGCCCCCTACACATACACAACAACATCATGATAACATTCGACCCTCGCTCATCACACTTGACTCTCCGTACATCTCGTACGGGGTAACAGGACGCTTACCTTGATGTAATGAATAGATTTTGGTAAGGCTTGTTCGACGTCGATCCGTATCCCCAAATGTCCCCTCGAACTCTTCTAGGAAAGCAGGAAAATTGTTGAGAAGTGGCGATGATGTTTCAACCAAAGGTGTGAACTAGCTTTGTGCAGCTCCTGAGAGGAGAGTCCCAACGAGGCCAACTCAGCAAAAATCATGTGCATATCTTTGGGGTTGTAGCTGGATAATAAGCTTGATTTGATTTATGAACCCCCGGAATTGCGCCCTTGTGCCATCGAACTTGTCGGGTAAACTAACATTGCGTTCTAAAGTTGAACTGGGGTGAAGAGGAATTGGAGCGAGGATTGACGAGGGGCCAAGATCTACAGATTGGAGATTCCTTGATGTAGGAGGGCAGTTGGGTTCTTCATTCTCCAATTCCATTGGAGTCCTAGCTTGGAGTTTCTGGAGAGATTCCCTCAGAAGATTCTCATTTTCAAGTTGAAGTTTATGCATGGCTGCCAATAGTTGATTTATGTTCGCGGTAGAATCTGGAATGATGTGGCTTTGGAGATAGAAGGTGAACAAACTGTCATGGAAAAGTAGAAGAGGCTCAATACTAAGAGAGTGAGAGAGAGATCATAGCCAAGATAATAAGAAAGAGAGAGAGAAAGTAGTCAAGAGAACAAGAACTGAATTATGATTCCGTAACTGGTGTTGTTCACCTTGACTAAGGCCAAGGTGACCCCCTGTATTTATACATGTTTATGGGCTCTAAATGTAGCCCCATGCAAAGACTCATTTTCATGCACAAGCTTCTAGAATGTTCTAGCTTTTGGAGCTTTTTGGAAGCTTCTAAAATCCTACATGTAGAATAGATCATCTACAATAATCTAGTAAGGTAACATGATTATGTATTGGATGTATCAGTTAAAACATATCGATTAAATAACATAGGTCAAGAGTTCGAATCATGACATGACTGTTCTCATGTCCATGACACAAAGAGATAACAAATACGGATTCGACTAATTAACCGTTGACTATTATTATTATAGTTATAACAATAGTAGCGATGTGTAGTAAGGGCTACACTTGTAAATAGCCCATATGATGTATTAGTATAAATACACCTAGGGCAAATGTATAGGTAGAGTGTGATCCTCTGTTGTTGAGAACGACAAAGACGAGTGAGAACGGGGGGGAGAGACTGTGTGAGTGGCGCCATAGTCATGTTCTGTAAAAGCCCTACGCAGTTGATAACACTCAGATCAGAGAGTGTTGTACTCTAATCTTGCCCTTGTATATCCATTATATATAATGAAGCTCCATTCTCCGTGGTTTTCCTCCCGCTTTAGGGTTTCCACATAAAATCGGTGCACATTGTCTTCTGTGTTTCCCAAATGTGTATTTCAATGCATTCCTTATATTATGGATTGACGATTCGTTTCTCGACAGTTTGAGCGGATGCTGCAAGAATAACACACGATGTCGGAGTTCGCGACGGCAGTAGAGCGGCTTGTGCAATAGAACAGGCAATTCAACGGAAAGGACGTGTCACGTTATCTACGAGACTACAAGGCAAAGATGTTGCGGTGTAGGATAACAGAAAGGTTGCAAGTGACATCCTTCAATCGGGTCGCTATCGATAGGCTTCAAGGGAGACCCCATGAGATATGATAACAAAATCCAACGTGGGCGCCCTTTGAAGAAACGATGAAAACTGTAAAAGAATACGTGCGGAAGCTTAACAAACACAACCGGGTAACAACTGACAAAAGATAAAAGACAAGAGACAAGAGAGGTTTCATGGAAAGCTTAATCAACATAGTGTACGTGGGAGAGACAGAGAGAGCAGAACACAGAAGATTCTATTCCAAAAAAATACTCTAAAACTCTGTACATAGGATGTGCTTAGAGAGCACTTTTATACAGGTCCATACAGACTGACAGAAGTATTGACATGTACTTCAATACTCATCAATGAGCCCCTACACTAACTCCCAAAATATATTCCTCTGCAGAATATCTATCCAATGGCCTCCAGGTTTACGAACTGCTACGGCCTCTCGTTGCGCACCCGATTTACGCACCCAGTCTACACACTGGTTTACGCACCCAATGTTCAGCTTGTATCTCAACACTCCCCCTCAATCTCAACTTGAAGTTCCGCCTGCTCTTCCGGATCTTCATTCAGGCTTCTCTTAGCTTCATGCCTTGCTCACGTTACTCGATCCGTTCGATTCTGCGTACCTCAACACCTTCGACCGGCTTGTATGCTCGTGCAACCTTTCTTAGCTCCCTTGTTGTCGCGGTGTTGGCACGTCTGCCACTGCCCTTTCCTCCGCTTGGCCTTCAGTTTATTCGGCGTCTCCGAATCGAACATTCGAACCGAATCAGTTGTCTCCAATTTGTTTCCTTTGTTGCCTCAATTGGTTGTCTCCAATTCCTCTTCTATCTTCAGGCCCTTAACCACATCAGACCATGTCTTGGTCTTGGCTTCATCTCCCCCTTGTTTGGCTGACTCCGGCTCTTCCCATCAGTTGCTGCCCTTGTTTCCACCTTCGGCTTCTTCAGCCGACCCGAAATCAAATTCTTCATCCGACTCGGCTTCGCAGTCACTTTCGCTCCTTTCATGTTCCCTTTCCTGGTCTTTTCTCCCCCTCAAGTTCGGCACATCGAGCTGCCGCAAACCAAGCGCACCCGAGAATTGCCACAACTTGTTGAGACCAAGGGGCTTGGTGAAGATTCGGTAGTCTGTCGATCCGTGGGAACATAAGCTAGTTCGACTTCACTGGAGAGGACCAAATTGGTAGTGCACGTCAGTGTGCTTGGTCTGGGTGTGGAAGATGATTTTCTTCGCAAGTTGGATGCTGCTGAGGTTGTTGCAGTAGATTGTTGTCGGAGCGGACACCTCCACCTGCAAATCCTTGAGTAGCCTCTTGGGCCAAATGGCTTCGCACGTCCCGATAGCCACTCCTCGATACTCAGCCTCCGTGCTAGACAGTGCAAATGTCAGCTACTTCTTGTTACTCCAAGTGATCATGGCGCTCTCAAGCAAGAAAGCGAACCTAGATGTGAATCTACGATCACCAGCATTTCCGGCCCAATCGGAACCCAAGTAGCCGATGAGTTGTTCGGCAATACCAGTCCGATATAGCAGAGCCCTATCCTTAGTGTCGTGGACATAGCACAATATCCTTTGCATGCATTGATGATGTTCGGCCATGGGCTGCGACATAAATTGACTAACTAGGCTGACCAGGTAATTGAGATCGGGCCGAGTGATAGTCAAATAAATTAGCTTCCAATAATCTGTCGGAACCGTGTCGGGTCGCACACCTTTCCCAAATCTCTGTGAAGCTTGACTTTTTTGTCCAGAGGAGTTGAGATGGAGCGTACCGAACTTGAAGAGCATACTCAACACGTAATGTCATTGGCTGATAAGTATGCCTTCGGGATTGCGGATCACATCAATCCCAAGGAAGTAATGAAGGTGTCCTAGGTCCTTCATGTCGAATGATGTTGCGAGTTGGGACTTTACGCGACCAATTTCATCTAAGTCGGTACCGGCGATGACTAAATCATCAACATAAAGTAAAATACTAACCAGTCCATGTCGACCTTGCCGGACGAACAATGAAGAATCTAATTTGGACGTCGCAAACCCATCCGACTTAGGCGTTGCGTGATCTTTGTGTTCCACGTGAGTGGGGCTTGTTTTAGTCTGTAGAGGGACTTCTTGTCGGCATACCTTTGAGGTGTTCTTTCTGGACTGAAATCCGGGGGGTTGTACCATGTACACCTGTTCCTCAAGTTCACCTTGTAGGAACGCATTCTTTACATCCATTTGATGTAAATGCCACCCCTTTACCGTGGCTACCGCAAGCAGGACACAGACGGTTGTCATCTTTGGGACCAACGCAAAGGTCTCATCGTAGTCGATGCCGTGTTGTTATGTGTATCCCTTCGCCACTAACCAGGCCTTGTCACGGTTGACAGAGTCGTCGGTGTTGTACTTGACCTTGTACGCCCACCTACACCCAATCGGCTTTACACCATTCGGGGTGTCAACCAGGTCCCAGGTTTCATTTTCCGCTAATGCGTGCATCTCTTCCTCCATTGCGGCACGCCAATTTGCGTTCTTCGTCGTTTCTGCGTAGCTCTCCGGCTCACACACTTCCTCCACTCGCGTCATGTACGCATAAGGATGGGCCATGTTCGTTGTATCTGAACCGCACCACGGGGTTCTTCTGGCGGGTAAATCGGCATGATTATTCATTAGCCGGTTTTGAGGCCCTCTTGGCCGACGCAGATTTCGTTTCTGAAGGTCCTTCTTCGTTCTTCTCGGAGTCATATTCGTCTTCGTACTCCGGCATCTTCTTCTTTCCCTTCTCTTTGCGCGTAAACCGTCTCTTCGGCTTCTTGCGTGGGGAATGTGCGGCTGAGTCTCCACTACTCGTCGGCTCTACATCTGACTGTTCATGCCAACTTAGTCGCCCATTCAGCCCACTTAGCCTGAATGAGATCGGACTCTCTTCAAGAGCTCTGACGTCTCCATTGTCCCGAGGCATTTCAGCCTTGTTGACCTCTTCGTCAAAGATCGGACTGGAGTCCTCATGGGTTGGAAGCGAAGGCAAGTACCACGACGCGGACTCGTCGAACACAACATCACAACTTACGCGAGCTTGTTTGGTTCGGGGATTATAATACTTATAACCCTTCTGTTCATCTAAGTAGCCAACCAAGATACACTTCTCGGCTTTGCCATCCAGCTTCCTCCGTTTCTCCTTCGGCACATGCACATACGCGATGCTACCGAAAACCCTCAAGTGTGCCATGTTTAGCTTCTTCTTGAAGTACAACTCATGTGGTGACACTCCTCCATTGGAAGATGCCCGATTCTGGAGGTAGATAGATGTTCTAATCGCATCATCCCAATAGAACTTCGGCAGATGCTTCTCTTCAAGCATTGCCCTTGCCGCCTCCTCTATCGTCTGATTCTTCCTCTTGGCTACACCATTCTGTTGCGGCGTGTATCTACATGAGAATTCGCGTCAAATTCCCTCCTTCTATAGATAACTCGAGAACTGGTCGGACAAGTACTCCTTCCCGCTATCGGACCTTAGGCACTTGATCTTTTGCCCAGTTTCCCTTTCCGCAAGGCTCTCCCCCTTCAGGAAACACGCAAAGACTTCGCTCTTTTTCGCAATCAAGCACGCCCAAGTCTATCGAGTGAAGTCATCGATGAAGGTTACGAAGTAACGGCTTCCTCTGATGCTCACGAATGGATCACATCGAGCGGATTTTGACTCCGATTGCGCTTGTTGGGGAATGGAAGTCCGTCCTGCTTCCCGAGCTGGCAAGCTTCGTAGACTTGGCACTTCTGACCACTCAATTTCGGCAATCCGAAAACAATGTTCTTCGTCTACATTTCACGAAGCCGCGGGAAGTTAACAGAGCCGAACCGCTTGTGCCATAGGTCGATGTCCGACTTGACATTCTGTCCTTTTGCGAACAACGTGGTGTCATGTTATTCTGCACGCGTAGGAGAAACCAAGGCGGGACCGCGGGGGCCCTAAACTGGGGAATAACCGAACAGAGGGAAGAGCGACACGAAACCACGGCCGAGCCGTGCACACAAATACACAGAGAACTCACAACGAAGATCGAACAAAGAATAAGGCAAATATATATTTATGATCAAGATTACAACCGGCTAGACGGTAAGCGTCAACGCGCTGCCACCAACTCACACAACGCACACGGACAATGCGAGATGGAGCCTCTGCCGGAAGCACTCGAGCTTTCCAGGAAGCAGAGGCAGCCTCCCAAAACCTGCAGAGAACGATGAAAGACGGAGGAGAAGAGCTCGGTCCCAGTCCGACAGCACTTCGTCCTCCACAACGCACCCCATCTCTATCTTCTTCCCTTCCCTTTTATAGGCCGCCGGGGAGGGACCGTTACACCCTGATCACATCACCTTTATTCTTTGTCCCTTCGGATAGAGATACGCATCGATTTCCCAGACAATAAATCTTTCCTACCTAGGATATTTACATCAGCCGACCTATCCCCAATTATGTACTCATCAATACTTGTGCATGTGTGTCAGGGCCGGTTCACGCTCTCTATTCACTGATTCCTCCTAGGGACGGTTTTCTCCACGACAATGGTTCCGACTTCATTGGTGTTGAGGATGACCATCCTCCCTTCTCGATGCCCTTGCACAATGACTTTCCCTTCTTCTTTGATGTAGCAACCGAGATGCGTGAACCGAACTTGCATCCCCTGGTCGACAATCTGTCCGGCCGACACCAGATTCTTCGTTATTGTCGGCACGTGTAGCACGTTCATGAGTTTCCCTTTCTGCCCGACATGGCTGAGGGGAACTTCACCGACATGTTCAATGGTATGCGGAGTGTCGTCTCCAGTTTCAACCACTCCTTGTTTTTCTGGTTTCTCCAAGTACGAGAACCATTCCTCGTGACTTGTCATATGATTTGACATTATAGAGTCAACATACCACACCTCGTTCGGTTTCGAGGTGTTCACTGCCATCGAATTGGCCTTGTGCTTCATTATAAAGGTTGGGCCTGATCCATTTTTTACTCGTTCGGAGCCCTCGGCGTAATGTGATGACTACTGATTTCCTTGTTCCATCCGCCTAGAGACGGATGCGATTTTCTCTCAATCGGTGTGTTTCTTACAACACTCTCTCTCCTTGTGGCCTTTCTTGCTACAATACCAGCATTCCGCAATAGGCTTTTCCTTGCTTGTTTCCGCGTCATTAGCTCCATCGACATAACTCTAGTAGCCATGTCCAAGTAGGTACTGGTGCATCTTGTACGACCAAGATGCATAGTTGCTTCTGTCAAGCTTCTCCGTCGGAAGCGAGGTAGCCATTCCTCTGTCCATTCTTTCCTTCTTCTATTCTTCACCGTGATTAGGGTTTGTGTCAAAGTAAACGTGCGGAAGCGTTCGACAAACCAGCTCAACCGGATAGCAACAGAAGATAAGAATAAAAGTTAACACACACAGAGAGTACATGTACACAGGAGAGACAAAGAGAGAGACAGACAGATAGACAGAACGTAAACTCTATTCAAAAAATACTTTCAATATTTTGTACATAGAATGTGCTCAGCGAGCACTTTTATACAAGCCCATAAAGGACTGATAGAAGTACTGACAGGTACTTCAATACTCATACGAGCGACTGACACTAACTCCCAAAAATATGCCTACGTACTAGACTAGATCCGTAGGCCTCTACCGGCCTACCAGTTTCAAGTTGATCCGGCTCTCCGATCTAGCTCCTGGTTCCAGATATCATCCGGACACCAATCTGGTTCTCCGTTCTGGATACCGATCTGACTTTGGCTTATTCAGCCGATCCGGATCCGGTTGAGCTTGCTCACTCAACACTCCCCCTCAAGCTCAACTTGAGGTCGGATCGTGGTGTCAATTTCTGTGGTAGCCGGTTATCTCGTCCGACTCCTTCTGGTGTCCTCCTGCCTTGCTCGCGCTCCTCGTCCAATCTGGTTCCGCGCACCTCGACCTCCTCAATCTTCTTGTCTGCTCAACATGCCCATTTCAACTCCTTCGTTGCTATGACTCTGGTGCTTGTTGACCCGTCAGCTCCTCCGTGTTGGCGTCGACTTCCCTTGCGTTCATGTCCGCTTGGCCTTTAATAGATCTAACTCTTCCGAATCCATCTGTTGAACTGAATCGCCTGTCTTCAATTCATTCCAGCTCTTGTCCGAGTTGGTAGTCTCCAGCTCATCTTCCGTTTTTAGGCCCTTCACCACATCGGACCATGTCCGGGTCTTGGCCTCCTTCCAATCGGCTTTGTCCTTCTTGACTCTATTGTTTGCTCCGACTTGTTCGGAGGTGCTGACTCCTTTGGTCGACTCAGCTTCCTTTTTCATGTTATCTCCCCTATTTGTTCTTTCTTCCTCTCTGGTTCCTTGTCTGGTGCCATCCGTTCCCGTTTCTATTCTCCCCCTCAAGTGAGGCATGTCGAGATGCTGAACACCAAGCATTTCGGTGAAGTGTTGCAACTTGTCTGATCCGAGCGGTTTGGTGAAGATATCGGCAATCTACCGATCCTTCTGAACATATCAAAGTTCAAGTTCACCGCTTAGGACCCGCTCACGCACGAAGTGATAATGCACTTATATGTGCTTTGTCCGAGCATGGAATACAGGGGTCTTGGCGAGCTGAATGTTGCTCATGTTGTCACAATGGATCAGGATTGGGGTCGGTACCTCGATCCGGAGGTCACGCAGTAGTCACCAAAGGCAAATGGCTTCACAGGTGGCATTGGTAGTGCCCCGATACTCAGCCTCAATGCTCGACAAAGCCACTGTCGGCTGCTTTTTGTTGCTCCACACAATAGTCACGCGACCTAGAGAAAACATGTAACCGAAGGTGGATCGGTGATCCGATGCATCACCAGCCAAGTCGGCATCGGTGTATCCGACTAGCTCTGTAGTTATACCGTGTCGGTATAACAATCCCCGATCCTTCGTGCTGCTAATATACCAGAGTATCCGGTGTGCGCACTAAAGGTGCTCGACGGTCAGCTTCTGCATGAACTGGTTGATCACCCCGACTAGATAACTGATGTCGGGTCAGGTGATCGTCAAGTATATAAGACTTCTAACAATTTGGCGGAACCGTTTCTTATCGCAGGCCGGTCCGAAGTCGGGATGTAGCTTGAGGTTCCAGTCCAGGGGTGTAGAGATCGGTCGACATTCCATCATGCCGAACTTGTACAACATATTCAACATATAATGGTGTTGTGAGAGCAATATGCCTTCGGGGGTCCCCCAGGTCCTTCATCTCAAATGCGTCTAACAACTGGGACTTCACTCGGCTGATTTCATCGAGTCAGGGTCCGGTGATGACTAAATCCTCAACATATAGCAGGATACAAACCAGGCCGGCCAGACCTTTCTGGATGAACAGTGACGAGTCATACTTTGAGGCCGCAAACCCCATCTTACGCAACCGGTGTGTGATCTTCGCATTCCAAGCTCGGGGGGTTTGCTTCAAACCGTAAAGCGACTTCTTGAGTCGGCACACTTCCAACTTCTTCATCTCCAATTGGAAACAAGGGGGTTGGATCATATAGACCCATTCTTCAAGATCACCTTGAAGAAAGGCATTCTTCACGTCCATTTGGTGAAGATGTCATCCCCTTGCAACAGCAACAGCCAGTACCACACGAACCGTCGTCATCTTCGCTACCGGAGCGAAGGTCCCATCGTAGTCGATTCCTTAGGTCTGTGCGTATCCCTTCGCCACTAACTGGGCTTTGTACCAGTTGACCGAACCGTCGACGTTGTACTTTACCTTGTACACCCACTTGCAACCAATCAGTTTGCACTGTCGGGGTGGGTCTACCAGGTTCCATGTGTCGTTGGCATCTAGTGCCCGCATTTCTTCCTCCATATCAGCGCGCCAATTTGCGGCTTTCGCTGCTTCTATGTAGCTCTCCGGCTCATGCATTTCCGCCACCTTAGTCATGTACGCATAATGATGCGTCATGTACTCATTGTACCCATACCTCATGACGGGGTTCTTCTGGCGGGTTGACCAGCATAACTTGTCATTACCCGGTTTGAGACCCTTCTTGGCTGCTCCGGACTTCATTTCTAAAGATCCACCTTCTCCCTTTCCGGGATTAGAATCGCTTCAATCTGACCCTTCACTACCGGTATTGTATTCCAACATCTTCTTCTTCCCCTTCTCTTTGTGTGTGAACCGTCTCCTCGATTCCTTGCGCAAGAAGAGCACGACAGAGTCTCCACTACTCATCGGTTCTTCACCCGACTGGTCATCCCGACTCAACCACTCATTTGGCCCACTTAGCTAGAATGAGATCGGACTCTCTTCTAGAATGCCGAATTCTTCATCTTCTACTTGGACCCCCTCGGGCTCACCAGCCTCATCTTCCGAAATCGGGTCGGAGTCGGAGGTTGGAGTCGGTAGAGAGTACCATGATGCCGACTCATCAAACTCAACATCTTGGCTTACTCGTACCTGCTTAGTCTGGGGGTTATAACGCTTGTACCCCTTCTGCTCATGCGAGTAACCAACTAGGATGCACTTCTCCGACTTCGGATCTAGCTTCTTCCGCTTCTCATCCGGTACATGCACATATGCTATGCTACCGAATATTCGAAGGTGCCTCAAATTCGGCTTGCGCCCGAAATACAACTCGTGTGCAAACACCTTGTTTCCGATTTGGTTCTGGATGTAGACGGCCTTCTAGATTGCTTTTCCTCCAGCATTGCCCTCGCTGCGTCGACAATCGACCAGTTCTTTCTCTCGGCCACACCATTTTGTTCCGGTGTGTATCGACAGCTGAATTCTCTCTGAATTCCGTTCTTCTGCAGATAACTATTGAATTGGCCGGAAAAGTATTATTTTCAGCCATCCAACCGCAGGCACTTAATCTTCCTCTCCGTTTCCCTTTCGACTAAGCTTTGAAGGTTCTGGAAACTGTCGAAAACTTCGCTTTTCTTCTTGATGAAGGAGATGAAATACCGACTCCCGGAAAGACTAATGTTTTGTGTCGGTCCCCATACATCCGAATGGATTAAGTCGAGCTTGTTACCGCTCCAGTTTCATTCGATGGGGAATGGAAGCCGGTATTGGTTCCCGAGTTGGCTGGCTTCACATATTTGGGCCTTCCGGCCACCAAACTTCGACAATCCGAACACAACTTGTTTCGATTGCAGAACTTGAAGCCTCCTGTAATTGACGTGGCCAATCCGTTTGTGCCAGAGATCGATGTCCGATTCAATCTTATGTCCTTTGGCAAACATGGCGGTGTTGACATCATTTATGTTGAGGATGAACATCCTCCCTTCTTTGTGCCCTTGCATGATTATCCGGCCTTCTTCCTCAATGAAGCACCCGAGGTGTGTAAACCGCACCTGCATTCCCTGGTCGACTATTTGCCCGACCGACATCAGGTTCTTTGTGATTGTCAGAACGTGTAGTACGTTCATCAACTTTCCCTTTTGTCCAACATGGCTCAAAGGGACTTCTCTGACATGCACAATCGGGTGAGGGGTGTCGTCTCCAGTTTCGACAATCCCCGGTTGTTCGGTTTCTCCAAAAAAGAGAATCACTCTTCATGGCTCGTCATGTGGTTGGACGGTCCGGAATCAACGTACAATACTTCCTCCGATTTGGAAGTCACTTCATCAAGTTCGCCTTGTGCTTCATCACGAAGACTGGCCCTTTTCGGTCTTCCCGAATCCGTATCCTTCCGATCCTTCTGCGTAGTGTGAGCTTTGTTGGTTCCCTTGTCCGGCCTTGCCGGATTCGGATTTATCCGAATCGGCACGCTTCTTCCAACACTCGCTTTCTTTGTGGCCCTTTCTGCCATGGTACCATCATTGTCATGAACATCGACTTGAATTTTAGCCTTAGGTTCTTGTATATATATATTTCTCCTAGACAAACTTTAGATTTTGAACCTTTGTATAAAGAGTGGTATATAAGACTCAGTATGTAAGACTTGGCATGCAAGAATTAGTATGCTTGATATTATAGTATGTATATTGGCATGAGCATGGTTATCATGCTTCACTACATGTATAAAAGGGGTTGATGTTAACAAGGGAGATCAACCCTTTTTATACATGTAGTGAAGCATGATAAGCATGCTCATGCCAAGTCTTACATACTATAATATCAAGCATACTAATTCTTGCATGCTAAGTCTTACATACTCAGTCTTATATACCACTCTTTATACAAAGGTTTAAAATCTAAAGTTTGTCTAGGAGAAATATATATATACAAGAACCTTAGGCTAAAATTCAAGTCGATGTTCATGACAAGCATTCCGTGTTGGCTTTTCCTTGCCGGTTTCCAGCGCCGCTTTGTCTCCCCCTACTTGTGGAGGATCCGGAACTGCTGTCGGCACTACCCCTATGCCTTCGGTCCTGCTCTTGCCAGCCGCCTCCATTGTGTGCCAACCCACCTCATCCCCCACGCCCACGGGGTCGATCTGCCTCCGTGTACAACATCCAGTTGTCCGATTGAGTGGTCCTCGACCCACTCGCGTGGTTTTCTTCGACCATCAACATGCATTGTAAGTCGAAGAAGGACGGTGGCTTCTCCCACGTGCAGATCGCCGTCCGGATTGGCTCGTACCATTGTGCTAGACCACCGAGGTAGATTTGAACCATCTCGTCTTCGTCCACCATCACGTTGATGGGCCCGAGCGCGTTGCAAATCTCCTTTATCTTGGTGGTGTAGTCAGTCACAAACATATCCCTCTGTCGGATATTGTTGAGCTCTTGTCGGAGCTGCAACTTCCATGTCGTGGTACTAGCGGCGAAAATCTTCCGGAGATTTTCCCATGCCTCCTTTGGTGTTTTTGCATCTTTGATGTAGTTGAGCATCTGATCGTGCACACCGGACGTGAGGCAGTACAATACTCGGCTCACTCCTTGCTCCCATGCCGGGAAGTCCTTGTGTGTTGGCTCCGGCACTACCTCGTTGGTTCCTTCCACTTAGCTCCAATATCCATGCCCGAGCAGGTACTGGTGCATTTTATATGACCAGGACGCATAGTTGCTACGGTCGAGCTTCTCTGTGGGAAGTGAACTCGCCATACCTTTGTCCATATCTTTCTCTGTCTGTCCTTACCGGGTATTGGGGTTTGTCTTCGAAAGCATCTGTCGGCTGCAAAGGTTCTCAACCCTCGCGCTCTGATACCATGTCAAAGTAAACGTGCGGAAGCGTTCGACAAACCGGCTCAACCGGATAGCAATAGAAGATGAGAATAAAATTAACACACAAAGAGAGTACGCGTACACAAGAGAGAGAGAGAGAGAGAGAGAGAGAGAGAGAGAACGTAAACTCTATTCAAAAATACTCTCAATATTCTCTACATAGAATGTGCTAAGAGAGCACTTTTATACAAGTCCATAAAGGACTGACAGGTACTTCAATGCTCATACGAGCGACTGACGCTAACTCCCAAAAATATACCTACGTACTAGACTGGATCTGTAGGCCTCTAACGGCCTACCGGTTTAAATCCGATATAGATCTCCGATCCGGCTCCTAGTTCCGGATACCGATCCGGATCCGGTGTAGCTTGCTCGCTCAACAGTTTGTTTGTTTGTCGGCAGTAGAGGATCTCAACCCTCGTGCTCTGATACCATGAAAAAGAATACGTGTGGAAGCTTAAAAGACACAGCCGGGTAACAACATACAAAAGACAAGAGACAAGAGAGGCTTAATGAAAATCTTTGTTAAGTAATTAGGTAATTAACTAGGGTTAATTAGAGACTAATTATATGGTTACGTTAAGCAGCGGAAGATTAGTATGATATGCACGTGACAGTGTGTGAGAGGAAGAGAGAGAGAGAGAGAGAGAGGAAGTTACACTTATGAGCACGAAGATAAATGGGGGATGATTGACTATATTGAAAAGTGTCATCAACATACAAAAATACCCACAATGAGGTATATATACAACCCATGTGCAAAGGTGCACATGTGTGGGTAGAACATAGGTACTTATGTGTAAGTCCTACAATAAATGTACTAAGGAGTGGAGGATCTAGAATATCCCACTTAAGTACAAGGTCCTATTTAAAGGCTTAAGGTCAACACATTAACTAGATTCGATCTAGGTAACTACTAAGTTACATGTGTTGACTAACTAGATTAAACTAGTTGAGCTTGATATCACAACAATCTTAATCAACACAACGTACTCGGGAGAGACAGAGAGAGCAAAACACAGAAAACTCTATTCCAAAACATTACTCTAAAACGTTGTACACAGGAGTGCTCTCTTCTATACAGGTCCATACGAACTAACAGAAGTACTTAAACGTACTTCAATGCTCATCAATGAGACCCTACACTAACTCCCAAAATATATTCCTCCGCAGAATATCTATCCAACGGCCTCCCGGTTTACGCACGGCCTCTCGTTGCGCACCCGGTTTACACACCCAATGTTGAGCTTGTATCTCAACAAAAACGACATACACTATTGAAGACTCCTCCAAGGCAATGCGAAGGGGATACAAAGATTGGGTGGAAACACCAAAAAAGGGGTTGAAAGTTCTCGAAGTGTTCTCAGAGTTCAAGAGTCGATTTGGGAGGTTGTCCATGAGAGATCAAGCTATCCTCGCATCGGACAAGGTGGTTATGTTTGTCGATAAGAGAATTGATGCAACCATGGTGGAGCAGTTGCTAAAGGAGATGGAGAATCTCAAAATTTCCAAGGTGAAGAAATCGGAAGAACATCCCACAAGTTCCAAGTATATGGACAAGCGGTGCATATTGTGCAATAGCACCGAACCTGATCAAAAGGATTGTAGTGAGTACAAGGAGGCTCTACGGCGTGATCTTATCTACTATGAAGGAAATCGGATACATTCAATGGATTCTTGGAATCCACTCTGGCCAAACTTCCGAAAGGGTGGCATGAAGAAAGTCCTAGAGGAGGAGATAGCGGCAAAAAGCAATTATGTGACAACTGCGGGAATACATGTGGGTGCATCATGTGGAGCAAAAACATCTTTTTGGCCGGAAGTACTAGAAATCTCAAATTGAGCCAACTTTGATGAAATCCGGAGCACCACAGAAGGAATCCAGGAAGCTATGGGATGGGAATGGCCCATAAATAAGAATAGCATACACGCACACTTTATGTCAATTGCATGAGGTGTACGTAGATGAGAAGAGATGACGCACAGATGATGCAACCAGACCATCAAAGACACCGGAGAGCTGGAACTCTAAAGGGAAGGGAAAAGCAAAAACGATTCCAGCATTCAAACTCGCCTTGGACATGATGAGATGGGATCGTATATCTACGAGAAAGATATGTTGAAATGTACAAGCAGAACGCGAAAAACAACAAATACACATAGTACACAGGTTTTACTTGGAAACCCTAAACGGGGAAAATCACGAGAGAATATATCTTCCACTATACAACAAATATACAGAGAAAGAAAACAGGTTACAACACTTTGTCTATACATAGTGTATCAGCCACACAAGCTCTTGGTATCGCTCAAACTCTATCTTCTCTCTTAGTTACCCTCTATACAATACTTCTATTCTACTACCAAAACTCTATTCTGCATCTACTATTCAACACAACTAAAGTTTTTTTCCTAGAGGTATTTATACCTCAACATAGTATGGGCTATTTACAAATATTTCAGTTATTATTATTATCTAATGTTGAGAATCAAACTCAACTTCCATAGTGTGTGAACATCCCATCACCTACTATAGTAACTAGTGTGTCATAGAATCGTATAATTCTATGACACATATTCAATGTAGTTATGTCTCCACCTCCCTTTCGTTAAGAGGTGGGCACCTTCCCACCTTATTTGTAACTGTGTTGGTCATTCTTGTTTCCTTGTTACAGTAATACAACTTTCTATTTTTCTATAACCTTTAGCTCTCTCTCTCTCTCTTACTCTCTCTCTCTCTTACTCTCTCTCTCTCTCTCTCTCTCTCTCTCTCTCTCTCTCTCTCTCTCTCTCTCTCACACACACACACACACACAGAGTTCATTTGCTGCATAGAATCACTCTCGATTCTTTACATGGTATCAGAGCGCTTGGTAGCTTGATCCAAGCCCATCACCTTTACGTGTGTTGTGCCCAAGCCCGTGTTCGGAAAGAACCGGCTGATCACTGTAGCAACAACCTACACAGTTTGTATCAAAGAGAAGAAAAAGAAGTTTGACAATGAACCTCAGATGGGAATCGCTCTTCCTACCGAGAAGCTTGACAGAAACAATTGTGCAGCTTGGGAGTTCAAGATGCACCAATACCTTATCAGCCAAGGCTATTGGGGCTACATCGAAGGAGTGCAAGAAATGCAACCCAACCCAACCTGACACACGCCGACTACCCAGCTTATGAGCAGGCTACGAGCCGTGTTCTGTACTACCTTGCATCATGCGTACATGATCACTATTATCGGTTAGGGTGACACGGTGCCGGATCCTCGGTCCTTCGGGGTTCAGCTCAAGGGAATCGTGGTTCAGGGATGGGAGAGTACATCGTAACCGTGATACGGGTGACAATACACTAAGCTTGTGAGTGTTAACTTAGTCATGGAGACTGTGGAGATTAGGAAGACGGCTACAACCGACTTCTTATGCAATAGCGTACACAACGTATAAGACTCAACACATAGAATAAACTCGACAGAAATAGATACGAAGAGTTACGAGAACACAGAGAGTCAGGCAAACAAAAATTATCGCTAGCTCTTTACAAGTTTTTCCATGCTCTTTATACACAGGGTCATGGGTGGTTACACTCAGCGCGTGAATTGTTACTTTTTTTTTAAATATTAATTACGCTTTGGTTGTCCTTACGCTACAACTATTACTCCCTCTTCATTACTCTACGACCCCACCCATCTTCTTCGCTCTGCCATAACCATCCCTTTGTCTTTTCTCCTTCTCGAGCTTTCCCACTTGGCCGTACAAGGCAGCTAACACATGGCACGCCTATGGGACAGTGCCGGCACGGTCGAACCCACAGAAGACCTTCATCATCATCGAAGATGTCCATGATGTTCAGCTCTAGATGGTCTATCTCTGTGGGAACTACGGGGGTTGTTTTGGGTGGTGTCGTGGGTTGCGTCGTAGGCGCGAGTTCCAGGGAGCTGGTAGGCTTTGTTTGCTCAGGTTCGGGGGGGCTTGTATATTTCATCGATTCTAGCGCGGGTGGGCCAATGGGTTCAGTTGGCTCCAGTTCAGCCTCTTACATTTGATCTTCTTGTGGGCCTTCTTCTACTAGTTCGGTGGTTGGTGTCTGTTTTGCTTGCGGCCCTTCTTCCACATGTGTGGCTTCTCGTGTTGGCTCTTCATGCGGTGTACCTTGCATAGGGCCTTCAGCCGTATCTACCATTGTGGCGCCGATGGAATCTGGGTATGCATCCAAGGGTGGGTTCAGCACCGTGGTGACCTCCGGGATTTCTTCTTCTAGGTGTTGTGGTCCTTCTGTTGTGTGCTACCCAGAGTCACTGTCGGGGAGTATGATGGTGGCCGCTCTATTTCCTTCATCTACCTTCCTTTGCTCGTTTTTGAATGCTAGGAGTTGGAGAGAGGTGTCGAGCTGACTATCTCCAAACTCCTCTAGGAATTGTGCGATCTCCTCAGAGTGGCGATCGGTTAGGGCTTGATAATCTTGCATAAGGTCTTCACGAACAATGGCAATGCTTTCTTCGTTAAGTTTGTAGAAGCCCTTACCATCTTTCTACTGATTCTCCTGGTCGGCCCAGAATCTGTGAAGCTTTGCGGCATGCTTTGCCCATTCGGCCCATCCTCTGTTCAACATCGCTTGAAGTTGGTGCGTAAATCTTTCGCGTGTTGTTGCTAGGAGGATCTTTATGTGCTCCGTGTTCATCTCTGTGCACGTTTGCATCTCCTCGAGAGCCGTCTTGAGGTTTGAAATTTTGCTTGCATTTGGAGGCGGCATTCTCTTCATACCATGATTTTACCTCCTGCCACAGCTTCGATTCTTTATCGTGCAGTTCTTCAAGTCAACCCATTTCATTGTTTAATTGCACTTCGACTTCTCTCGTCATTTGTCGCTCGATCTCGATTTTCTCGTCATATCATTGGCATTTTTTTTGCGCGGCCTCTCGTAGTGCCACGATGATCCCTTCAGATCGACCGAGTTCTTCCTTTTGTTTATTGAGCTCTTCGGTCATCTTTGTGTGAGCCATGATTTTGGCGTCTAATTTTTCTTGGATCTTCTTCATGGCTTTTCATCCCTTAGCCCAAATATCTATCTCACAATCCGACGATTGTCAGAGTTCAGAGTAGAGTCTCTCGATTTCCATTTCGGTGATTTCCGTCGCTTTTTTCACTTTAGCCACTATCGTTGTCTGAGTTTCGACCTCCTCATGGAGTTTTTGTAGTTTAGGTATGGGGGAGGCTACGGTGGTGGTTGAGGTTGTGGCTTCTTGTAGGCGGTGCTCCAATTTTGCGATTGTCTTTTGGGCTTCCTCAAGTTGTTGCTTGGCATACTTTTCAGCCTTCTTCGCGGTCTTGTCCTTACAAACCATATCCTTCGCTCCATTCTGAACTATGGTGAGATCCTTGTGTACTTTGACAAAGTCGATCTTTAATGGCGAGCTCCCTGTGTCCCACCATGCATGCCAAAAGTGTTACCGGTTAAGGTGACAGTGCCGGATCCTTAGTCCTTTGAGGTTCAGCTCAAGGGAATCATGGTTCAAGGATGGGAGAGTACGTCATAACCGTGATACGGGGGACTATACACTGAGCTTGTAACTGTTAACTTAGTCGTGGAGATTAAGGAGACGGCTACAACCGACTTCTTACGCAATAGTGTGCACAGAGAATAAACTCTACATGAAACAGATACGAAGAGTTACGAGAACACAGAGAGTCAAGCAAACAAAAACTATAGGATACAAAATTATCGCTAGCTCTTTACAAGTGTTTCCATGCCCTTTATATACAGGGTCATGGGCGGTTACGCTCGGCGCGTGAACAGTTACTTTTTCTTTAAATATTAATTACGCTTTGGTTGTCCCTATGTTACGGCTGTTATTACCTCTTCATTACGCTACGGCCCCACTCATCTTCTTCACTCTGCCATAACCGTTCCATTGTCTTTTCTCCTTCTCGACCTTTCCCACTTGGTCATCTAGGGCGCCCAACAATCACATGCTTTGCTACATTTGAGAGGCAAAAACGCCGAAGGAGGCATTGGGGAACCTCAAGAAAATCTTCGCGGACAATACGATTGCTCGCAAACTTCAACTCTGGGAGTTGAACAACATTCAACAGAGAGACATGTCAATCAGCAACTACTCCTTGAAGATCAAGGAGTTGTGCGACGCCCTCGAGTTGTTCAATGTCAGCATTGACGACAATGAAATGGTGTCGATATGCCTCAGAGGCTTGGCACCTCGGTTCGACGCTATAAGGTCGGCCGTTCTCGCGAGAGAGGATCCTCCCTCCTTCGATCTTCAGTTAATGTTACTAGTCGAAGAGAATCGTGTCCGATCAAGGAGCAATGTGCAAGAGGGACAAATGCTCTATTCGAACTCGGATGAAGGAAGAGATCAAGGTCGTGGCAGAAGAGGCCGACTCAGTCAAGTCCAACACAACTAAGGGCAGTTCCATGAGCACAACTTCTACTACTGGCACGAAGCCACAAACTCACGAGGCGGAGCCTCAAGTAGAAGGGGGAGCAATCATTCCGGACCCCTCAACCCAGCCGACATAACAACTCCGTTCAGTGCGAATATTGTGGAAAATTTGGCCACTACGAGGCAGAGTGTCGGAAAACCAAAAGTGAGAAAACATTCACAAGTCGACAACTCACTAATTACGCATCGAATTCCGTCTATGACAATCGATTGGCAGAATGTTCTTGATGTGACACAAAGCGAACTCGATGACGGAATCGTGCTTGACCAACATCTCTAGTTCCGAAGATGTTTCATTTGTTGATTCGGGTACATCAAATCATACGATGTCCCATGCAGATTGGTTTCGAGAACTCTAAAAACCTGATCAATTCGGCTATGTTGAAACCGAGGATGACACAATACACCCCATTCAGCATGTCGACAATGTCCCATTCAGCAAAGAAGGCAATGAGACCTACATCAAAAATGTCTTGCATGTTCCGACAATAACGAAGAATCTGGTCTCGATTGGCCAGATCATGGAACAAGGCATGCAAGTTCGATTCAACGATAGAGGGTGCTTCATTGAAATGGAAGGCCGAATTATCGCTCGTGGTCAAAGAGAAGGCTGAATGTTCATCCTCGACTCTCATGAGATGAAATCGGCAATGTATGCCAAGGGTCGGAAAGCTGACACCGATATAGAGTTGTGGCACAAACAAATCAGCCACATCAATTTCCAAAAATTTAAAGGGATGCAGTCGAAAGGAGTCATTATCGAACTCTTGACCTTTACCGAGAAGGAGATGACAGGTGTATGTGAAGCCTCTCAATTCAGCAAACAACATCGACAACCGTTCCCGAAACAGAGGAACGTGAGCAAAGGAACCCTGGATGTAGTTCATTCAGATGTATGGGGACCGGCCCAGACGGCAACATTTGGTGTTTGTCGTTCCTACGTGACGTTGATCGACGACTTCTCCAAGCATACCTGGATTTACCTTATGCGGTAAAAGAGTGAAGTGTTCGGACGCTTCCAAAAGTTCAAGAATGAAGTCGAAAGGGCAATCGGTCGGCATGTTGAATGCCTTTGATCGGATGGGAGCAAGGAATATTTCTCGGACGAATTTACAACGTACCTCCAAAAGGAAGGAATTTTCCGAGAATTCTCGTGCCAACACACACCTTAGCAAAATGGAGTAGCCGAACTAAAAAATTGGCATATATTGGAGGTGGCGAGAGCAATGATGAACAAAAAGAACCTGTCGAAATCATATTGGGTTGAAGTGTTGAGAGACAACCTCAACATTGGGTGCGTAACACAGTGCATAGACTGGGTGTGTAAAACCGTACGCAAAATATGGCCATGGCGGTGTTTAAACCGAGAGGCCGTTAGAGTGTTATTCCTCGTAAGGAATAATTTTGGGAGTAAGTGTAGGATGCTCATTTATGAGCGGCCAAGTACTGTAAGTACTTGTGTCAGCCCAATAGTCAATGCTTGTATAAAAGGTGCTCACTGAGCATGAAGTATGTACATAGAGAACATACAAAGAATTGTTTAATATAGTTACGTTTTCTACTCTCTCTCTCTCTGTGTGTGATTTCTGCGTTTTTGCCGAACTATCGTACTACCAAACCGTGTACTCTATGTTCTTACACATACGCTTCCGCACACGTATTCTTTTACATGGTATCAGAGCGCGAGGGTTGAGACTCCTCTCCAGCCGCCAGAAAAGCATGCAATAATACAAAGTTAAGTCGTCGTTTTCAGAAAGGATAAGACAGCAATATGGACAAAGAAATAGGAAGCTCGCTACCGACTGAGAAGCTCGATAGGAGCAACTACGCATCTTGATCATACAAATGCACCAGTACCTGCTTGGTCATGGTTACTGGAGTTATGTCGAAGGAGCTAATGATAAAGCACCTGAATCGACACACAGAGATTTTTCGGCTTGGGAACAAGCGGCAAGCAGAGTTCTTTATAGCTTCGCGTCCTGTGTGAGCAACCAGATCTTGAGCTACATTCGGGATGCTAAGATGCCAAAGGAAGTGTGGGCGAATCTCAAGAGGATTTTCGCCGCTAGCACAATGGCCAGGAAGCTGCAACTCAGATAGGAGCTCAACAATGTCCAACAAAAAGATCTGTATGTGGCCGATTACACAACCCGAATCAAGGAGATTTGTGACTCTCTCGCCTCCGTCAACGTGAACGTAGAGGACGAAGAAATGGTGCAGGTTTGCCTTGGTGGGTTAGCGTCAAAGTTCAGAGCGTTCTGGACAGCGGTCTGCAGAAGGGAGATTACGCCTTCGTTCTTCGAGCTTCAGTCGATGTTGCTCGTAGAGGAAAATCACGCAAGTGCGTCGACGAGTACACACACCAACAACAAGATGATGTACACGGAGAAAGATAGGCCCCGTGGTCGTGGTGGATGAGGAGGAACGGCGCGCATTGGAGGTGGCCGAAAAGAGTAGAACATGCGGCATAATCGAAATGCCGGAAGCAATTCCGAACCCTCCGGAAGCAAGGGGAGTCACAGCGGAGCCCGAAACCGGCAAGAGAAGGCCGCAACGGAATGTTGGTATTGTGGCAAGAAAGGCCACGGGAGAGCGAGTGCTAGAAGAAGAGAGCCGATTCAGACAAAGCCGAATCGAGCGGAAGAGACACGGGAAGGCGTCAGAAATCGCACTACACTGAAGGCTCCAAACGAGCCGGAAATGGATCAGGCCTAGCCTTCATAATTAAGCACAAGGCCAATTCGATGGTCGTGAACACCTAGAATTCGAGCGAGGTGTGGTATGTTGAATCTGGAGCATCAAATCATATGATGAGTCATGAGGAATGGTTCTCGTACTTGGAGAAACCGGAAAAACAAGGACTGATCGAAACAGGAGACGACACTCCGCATACCATCGAATATGTCGAAGAAGTTCCTCTCAGCCATGTTGGGCAGAAAGGGAAACTTAGGAACGTGTTGCATGTCCCAACAATAACCAAGAACCTGGTGTCGTTCGAACAGATCGTCGACCAGGGGTTGCAAGTTCGATTCACGCACCTTGGGCGGAAGGCAAAGTTATTGCGCAAGGGCGTCGTGAAGGGAGGATGTTTATCCTCAACACCAATCAAGCCGAAACCGCGTTGTTCACGAAAAGACAGAAGGTCGAATCAGACATTGACCTCTGGCACAAGCAGTTCGGTCACGTTAACTTCCCACGGCTTCGTGAAATGCAGACGAAGAACATTGTTTTCGGTCTGCCAAAATTTCGTGGCCAAGATGGCCATGTCTGAAAAGCCTGCCAACTAGGGAAGCAGCACCGACTTCCATTCCCCAATGAGCATAATCATAGTCGAAATCCGCTGGATTTGATCCATTTAGATGTGTGGGGACCGGCACAGAATGTGAGTCTCGGTGGAAACCGTTACTTCATAACCTTCATCGATGACTTCACTCGGCACACTTGGGTGTGCTTGATCACGAAAAAGAGCAAAGTTTTCGCGTGGTTCCTGAAGGTGAAAAACCTTGCAGAAAGGGAAACAGGGCGTAAGATCAAGTGCCTATGGTCCGATGGCGGGAAGGAGTACTTCTCCGACCAGTTCATGAGTTATCTACAGAAGGAGGGAATTTGACATGAAGTCTCGTGTAGTTATACACCGGAGCAGAACGGCGTAACCGAGTGGAAGAATCGAACGATCGAAGAAGCCGTCAAGGCAATGCTTGAAGAGAAGCATATGCCGAAGTCGTAAGGACGGTTGAAGTCATAAGGACGGCTGTTTATTTGCATAATCGAACCTCTGCTAATGGAGGAGTGTCACCACATGAGTTGTATTACGACAAGAAGCCGAACTTGGCCCACTTGAGGATGTTCGGCAGCCTCGCGTACGTGCATGTGCCGAAGGAGAAACGGAGAAAGTTGGACGCCAAAGCCAAAAAGTGCATTTTAGTCGGCTATTCAGATGAACAAAAGGGGTATATGTGCTATAATCCCCGAACGAAGGAAGCTCACGTAAGCCGTGATGTCGTGTTCGATGAGTCTGCTTCGTGGTACTTGCCTTCACCTCCAACACCTCAAGACTACATTACGAACTCTGAAGAAGAGGTCAACAAGGCCGAGCTACCTTCGCAAGATGAGGAAATCGGAGCTCTGACAGAGAGTCTGATCTCATTTCGGCTAAGTGGACCGAATGAGGGGTTGAGCCGAGATGGCCAACCAAATGAAGAGTCGGCGAGTAGTGGAGACTCGGCCATGTTGTCCCCGCGTAAAGAACCGAGGACACGGTTTACGCGTAAAGAAAAAAGGAAGAAGAAAATGTCGGAGTACGATTTCGGCAGTGTTGAGTCAGATCGGAGTGAATCTGATTTCGGGCCAATCGAGAAGGAACCTCCACGGAAGGGGTTGAAATCGACCGAAAAGGTCGTGAAATCGGGTAATCACGAATTACGCCAATCTACCCGCCTGAAGAACCCTGTAAAGAGGTGTGGGTACAATGAATAGATGGCGCACCATTACGCATACATGACACGAGTGGCGGAAGTGCGTGAGCCAAAGAGCTACGCAGAAGCGGAGAAAGACACCAATTGGCGTGCTGCGATGGAGGAAGAGATGCGCGCTTTAACGGACAATGAACTTGGGACCTAGTTGACGTACCAAAAGGTGTAAAGCCGATTAGATGTAGATGGGGTTCGGTTACATTCACGACCCCTTCTGGATTGATCGCCATCATTGGGTACAAGTTGTTGTACATGTGTCCACTTCCAATTTTGAGGTTTCCACGGTTGATCATCCATGTCAACTCGCTCAAAGTTGTTATGTACCCTTCTTCAAGTAACATATTGATGGAGACCAGACTCCTTTTCAATGTGGGTACATGCCGAACTTGGTGCAGGACTATCGCGTTGCCATTTGACAGTTGAATTGGTACTTCACCAATTCTTGCGATTCTGCACTCCTGCCCATTACCTAGTTGGATTGTGCCATTGGCGCTGACCGAATAGTTCGAAAACCATTCGATGTTTGAGGTTACAAGAAATGTGGCGCCAGAGTCCAGCAACCACATATGTGCATCTTGTGCATTGTAGAGGACTTCTCCAATCACCGAGTCCTCTAAGGAGAGGATTTCTCCCGATCGGGTGTCGGCAACATTGACTTGGTTGTCAACAGGAGAGTGGTTCGAGTCGGTTCGTCTTCGATTCCGCTCGGATCACTGACCACTCTCCTTTCTCATGATTGACCAGTTGTCAGAAAACATTGTGACCAGCTTTTCTATAATGAGTATAGAAATCGTCTGGTCAGCTATTTCTCGACTTCGACCGCTATCGGTTTCCCCTTGTTCTTGACCGATTGGTATTCCGACCAATTTTGTTGGCTTCTTCTTTCGATCGACTCGGTCAGTCGAGTGGTTTGCTTCTACCGATTCGTTGATGGTGAGTCTCATCGATTTTCGTCGAATATCCTCGATGAGGATTTGGCCGATCGTCTCATCTAGATTTAGGATCGGATAGTTATTGGCGAATATCGTGTAGAATACCTCCCAACTCACTGGCAAGCTCAATAGGAGGGCAAGGGCTTTAACTTCTTCTTCGAAGTTAATCGCTTGGGAGGAGAGTTCAAACAACACCTGCTTGAAGGTGTGTCGATGTGGGAGGTTGCAGGATCCGACTCACTCATCTTCATATTGAATAGTTGTCAAATCAATATGAGTTTTGACAAGGACTTCTTTTCTTACACTGCTTGCGACTTCTCCCATAACGAGAAGGTTGTTGTCTCCTTAGCCATGTTGAAGGAGACATTCTTGGCCAAATGCATTTGGATGGTGGAGCGCGCAATTTCGTCTAATGATCTCCACTCTTCAGCTGACATCATAGCGGGTTTTTCATCATGTTGAATAGCTTTGACTTGTCTTCTAATGATCAGCACATCCTGCATCATTTTCTTCTATAGGGCAAAGTTTTTGCCATCGAACTTTTGGAATTCAACTCCTATACCGAATGTTGACGCCATATTCTGTTTTGAAAGTGAGATTTTTTTACCGACTTGGTCATTTCCTTAAGTTCTTTTTGTTGTTTCGTTGCCGCTGAACAACAGGTCGCTCTAATACCAGTTGTGAGTTGATATGGGCGGAAGAACATTTGAGGACCTGTCGGTTATGCATAGTAAACAACATACACATATATGTGGCAAGAGTAGATAGACAAGAAGTTAAGCTTCAATGGTGATTCTTGTTATTCTATGTTTTCTCTCTCTTAGAGACTCACAATATACAAGATGATCAAGAGCAGCTCATGTTACAACATTAGGTTATTGCTTATATACTAAGCCCTAACTATTTGGACATGTTCACATTAGGATACAAAGTGGAAGGAGTCGGCCTTTTATGCCAACAGAAGGACCCGCCGACCAAAGGAGATCGGACAGGAGTAGCGGAATGGTCGAGCCTGAGCCAGCCAAACTGTAAACGTGAGTGTTTGCGGAAGCGTAAAACAGAGAACAACAGAGAGAGAGAGACAGACAGAGAGACAGAGAGACAGAGAGACAGAGAGACAAAGAGAGCAGAACGTAATTTCAAAATTATATCAAGACTCTGTATACACACTGTGCTAAGTAGCACTACTTATACAAGTCCTCTTGGGACTGACAGAAGTACCATGTACTTCAATGCTCACACGAGCATCTGACACTTACTACGAGACTATAGATACCTAGTAGTCTATCCTATTCTAGGCTTCCAATTGGACTGCCGATTACGGATTGCACCCGGCCTCCACTGCTTGCCGGTTCGGTTGCTCACCGTCATACCGATCCGTTTCGCCCGATCCGTCTCGCTTACCGGCTCCGGCTTATTCAGCCGATCCGGCTCCGGTTGAGCTTGCCGCTCAACACTCCCCCTCAAGCTCAACCTGAGGTGGGGTCGTAGTGTCGACCTCTGTGGCAGTCGGTTCTTTCAACCGACTCCTCCTGGCGTCACTCCGCCTTGCTCGCGCTCCTCGTCCGGTCCGGTCCCGTTTGCCGCAACCCCTTTGGTTCTGCGCGCCTCGACCCTCTCGGTCGGCATATCTGCTCAATAGGCCCATCTCAGCACTCACGTTACTGTGACTCCGGCGCTTGCCGATCCGTCGGTTCTCCCACGATGGCATCGACTTCCGCTGTGTCCATGTCCCCTTGGCCTTCAGTCGATCCGACTCATCCGGATCCATCTGTTGATCCGAGTCAGCTGTCTCCGACTCGTTCCAGCTCTTGTCCGAATCGGTACACTCCAATTCGACTTCCGGCTTCAGGCCTCTCACCACATCGGACCACTTCCGAGTCTTGGCCTTCTCCATGCTTCCCTCGGCTTCTTCAGCCGATGAACCGAAATCGAATTCTTCATTTGACTCCGCCTCATGGTCAGTACCGGTAGAGACTTTGCCCTTGCTTCTCCCCCTCAAGTGCGGCACGTCGAGATGCTGAATACCAAGCATGTCGGTAAAGTGCTGCAACTTGTCCGATCCGAGCGGTTTGGTGAAGATGTCGGCAACTTGCCGATCTGTATGAACATACCGTAGGTCAACTTCACCGCTCAGGACCCGCTCACGCACGAAGTGGTAGTGCACCTCGATGTGCTTTGTGCGAGCATGGAACACAGGGTTCCTGGCGAGTTGCAGGCTGCTCATGTTATCGCAGTAAATCGGGATCGGGGTCGGCACCTCGATCCGCAAGTCTCGCAGCAGTCGCCGAAGCCAGATGGCTTCACAAGTGGCAATGGTAGCGGCCCGGTACTCAGCCTCAGTGCTTGACAAAGCCATTGTGGGCTGCTTCTTGCTGCTCGACGCAACGGCCACGCTACTTATGGAGAACATGTATCCGGAAGTGGAGCGGCGATCAGACGCATCGCCGGCCCAGTCAGCATCTGTGTAACCGACAAGCTCTTCGGGTATACCTCGCCGGTATAGCAGACCCCGGTCTTTAGTGCCGCTGACATACTGTAATATTCGTTGCGCGCACTGAAGGTGCTCCACGGTCGGCTTCTGCATGAACTGACTTACCATGCCGACCGGATAGCTAATGTCGGGTCGGGTGATGGTTAAGTAGATCGGGCTTCCGACAACCTGTCGGAACCGTTTCTCATTGCAGGCCGGTCCGGAGTTGGGAGGGAGCTTCTGGTTCCAGTCCAGGGGTGTGGAGACAGGTCGGCAATCCGTCATGCCGAACTTATACAGCATATTCAACACGTAATGTCGTTGTGAGAGCAATATGCCGTCAGGGGTCCGAATCACTTCGATCCCAAGAAAATAATGAAGGTCCCCCAGGTCCTTCATTTTGAATGCGTCCGACAACTGGGACTTGACGCGGTTGAATTCGGGAAGACCTGGTCCGGTGATGACTAAATCATCCACATACAAGAGTATACATACCGGACCGTCAGAGCCTTGCCGGATGAACAACGAAGAGTCCGACTTAGAGACAGCAAACCCCAGATTACGCAACCGGTGCGTGATCTTCGCATTCCAAGCTCGGGGGGCTTGCTTCAAGCCATAAAGCGACTTCTTCAGTCGGCATACCGCCGATTTGTTCATCTCCGATTGAAATCCGGGGGGCTGAGTCATAAAGACTTCTTCTTCAAGCTCTCCTTGAAGGAAGGCGTTCTTCACATCCATCTGGTGAAGATGCCACCCCCTTGCCGCAGCAACCGCCAGTACCACACAAACCGTCGTCATCTTCGCCACAGGAGCGAAGGTCTCGTCGTAGTCGATTCCGTGGGTCTGCGCGTATCCCTTCGCCACTAACCGGGCTTTGTACCGGTTAACAGAACCGTCGGCATTGTACTTGACCTTGTACACCCACTTGCATCTGATCGGTTTACAGTGACGGGGAGGATCAACTAGGTCCCAAGTTTCGTTGGCATCGAGTGCCTGCATTTCTTCGTCCATAGCGGCACGCCAATTTGCGTCTTTTGCCGCTTCTGCGTAGCTCTCCGACTCACGCACTTCTGTCACCTTAGTCATGTACGCATAATGATGCACCGTGTATTCATTGTACCCGTACCGTATGACGGGATCCTTCTGGCGGGTTGATCGGCGCAACGCACCGTCACCTGATTTGAGGCCCTTCTTGGCCAGTTCGGTCTTCGTTGCCGAAGATCTGCCTTTCTCCTTTCTGGAGTCGGATACGCACCGATCCGACTGATCGTTGCCGGTTTCGAATTCCGGCATCTTCCTCTTCCCCTTCTCTTTGCGCGTGAACCGTTTCCTCAGTTCCTTGCGCGGGGAGAGCACGGCAGAGTCTCCACCACTTGCCGTCTCTTCATCTGACTGGTCCAACCGACTCAGTCGCTCGTTCGGTCCACTCAACCGCAACGATTCCGGACTCTCATCTTGAGTCCCGGCTTCATCATCCTCTTCCAAGGCTAATTCAGGCTCACTGGCCTGATCTTCCGGCATTCGGTCGGGATCGAAAGTCGGAGTCGGTACGGAGTACCAAGATGCCGATTCATCGAACTCGACATCCCGGCTAACTCGGGCTTCCTTCGTCCGGGGGTTATAGCACTTATACCCCTTTTGCTCTTGAGCATAGCCGACTAGGATGCATTTTTCCGATTTTGCATCCAGCTTCCTCCGCTTCTGATCCGGCAAATGCACATACGCTAGGCTGCCGAATATCCGAAGGTGTCTTAAGTTCGGCTTGCGCCCGAAATACAGCTCATGAGCTGACACCTTGTCACCAATGCGGTTTTGTATGTAGACGGCCGTCTGGACCGCCTCCGCCCAGTAGAACCGGGGCATGCTCTTCTCCTCCAGCATTGTCCTTGCCGCTTCGACGAGTGTCCGGTTCTTCCTTTCGGCCACACCGTTTTGCTCCGGTGTGTATCTGCAGCTGAACTCTCGCCGAATTCCCTTCTGTTGCAGATAACTAGTGAATTGGCCGGAAAAATATTCCTTTCCGTCATCCGACCGAAGGCATTTGATCTTCCTCTCCGATTCCCATTCCACCATCTTCTGGAGGCTCCGGAAACAGTCGAAGACTTCGCTCTTCCGCTCAATGAGGTAGATCCAAGTATGTCGAGTATAGTCGTCGATGAAGGAAACGAAGTACCGGCTCCCGCCAAGGCTTACACTTTGTGCCGGTCCCCACACATCCGAATGGATGAGATTGACCTTGTTACGGCTCCAGTTCCGTTTGGTGGGGAATGGAAGCCGGTGTTGCTTCCCAAGTTGGCAGGCTTCACAAATTTCGGCTCTCCGGCCACTGAACTTTGGCAAACCGAAAACGACTTGTTTCGTTTGCAGGTCTTGAAGCCTCCGATAGTTGACGTGGCCTATCCGCTTGTGCCATAGGTCGATGTCTGACTCGACCTTCTGTCGTTTCGCGAACAGAGCGGTGCCAATGTCATTGGTGTTGAGGATAAACATCCTCTCGTCTTTGCGCCCTTGCGCAATGACTTCGCCCTCATCTTCAATGAAGCACCCGAGGTGCGTAAACCGCACCTACATCCCCTGGTCGACAATCTGACCGACGGACACCAGGTTCTTCGTGATTGTCGGAACGTGTAATACGTTCATCAGCTTCCCTTTCTGTCCGACGTGGCTTAGAGGGACTTCTCCGACGTGCACAATTGGGTGAGGAGTGTCGTCTCCGGTTTCGACTACTCCTGGTTGATCCGGTTTCTCCAGAAAGGAGAACCACTCTTTGTGGCTCGTCATGTGGTTCGACGCGCCGGAATCAACATACCACACTTCCTCCGTTTTTCGGAAGTGGTCTTCTTCATTGAGTTTGCCTTGTGATTCATCACCAAGGCTAGCCCCTTACCGGCCTTTCCGGTTCCGGATCCTCCTGATCCGTTTACATAGTGCGAGTTTTGCCGGCCATCCTTACTGGTCTTGCCGGATCCGGATTTGTCTGAATCGGCACGCTTTCTCCAACACTCGCTTTCCCTGTGGCCTTTTTTGCCACAGTACCAGCATTCCGTAGCGGATTTGTCTTGCCGGCCTCTGGCACCGCCTTGACTCCCCCTGCTTGTGGAAGTCCCGGAACTGTTGTCGGCACACTCATAGTGCCTCCATTCCTGCTCTTGCCGGCCGCCTCCATTGCGTGCCGACCCACCTCTTCCACCACGCCCACAGTGCCGATCCGTTCCCATGTACAGCATCCGGCTGTCCGGGGATGCACTGGTAGATGCACCGGCGTGGTTCTCCTCTACAAGGAGCATCGACTGTAAGTCGAAGAATGAGGGGGTATTCTCCCTTGTACACACCGCAGTCCGGAACGCTCTGAACTTGGACGCCAGGCCTCCGAGACATACCTGCACCATCTCGTCTTCCTCTACGGTAACATTGATAGAGGCGAGCGAGTCGCAGATCTCCTTTATCCGGCCCGTGTAGTCTGCCACGGACATGTTCTTCTGTCGAACATTGCTCAACTCCTGTCTGAGTTGTAGCTTCCGGGCAGTGGTGCTTGCGGCGAAAACCTTTTTCAAGTTCCCCCAAGCATCCTTCGGTGTCTTGGCGTCACAGATGTGGCTGAGCAGTTGATCGCCGACACTAGACGCGAAGCAGTACATCACCCTGCTTGTCGTCTGTTCCCATACCGGGAAGTCCTTGTGTGCCGAGTCGGGTGCCGCATCATTCGCTCCTTCGACATAACTCCAGTACCCGTGTCCAAGCAGGTACTGGTGCATCTTGTAAGACCAGGATACGTAGTTGCTCCTGTCGAGCTTCTCCACCGGGAGCGACGTAGCCATTCCTCTATCCATGTCTTCTACTGTGTCTGTTTTCGACCTGTTAGGGTTTTCTTCTCAAGAGTTAAATGTCTGCAGCAGAGGTTCTCAACCCTCGCGCTCTGATACCATGTAAACGTGAGTGTTTGCGGAAGCGTAAAACAGAGAACAACAGAGACAGAGAGACAGAGAGACAGAGAGACAGAGAGACAAAGAGAGCAGAACGTAATTTCAAAATTATATCAAGACTCTGTATACACACTGTGCTAAGTAGCACTACTTATACAAGTCCTCTTGGGACTGACAGAAGTACCATGTACTTCAATGCTCACACGAGCATCTGACACTTACTACGAGACTATAGATACCTAGTAGTCTATCCTATTCTAGGCTTCCAATTGGACTGCCGATTATGGATTGCACCCGGCCTCCACTCCTTGCCGGTTCGGTTGCTCACCGTCATACCGATCCGTTTCGCCTGATCCGTCTCGCTTACCGGCTCCGGCTTATTCAGCCGATCCGGCTCCGGTTGAGCTTGCCGCTCAACACAAACACATTGGGAGAGCCGAGAAGTCTTGGGCTAAGATAGCCAAAGGCTAGATTGAAGATTAATCGAAGACAGCCGATTCGGATGAGAGGAATGATTCAGACAAGCCAAATCACATGAAGGCCAAACGAATGAGGAGATAGCCGAAGACGATGCCGATATGGAGGAGCCAACGGGTCGAAGGGCGCCAAATCCGTAGAGGCAAGGAGAAGGCCTTCGTGGGCCTTGGGAGTAGAAAAGTCCACCGGACGGGTCGTGGAGCACAGGCTAGGAGGCAAGCTGGTAGAAGGAGCCGAGGCAAAGAACCAATAGAGCAACAAGAGTAACCTCAAGTTGAGCTTGAGGAGGAATGTTGAGAGACAAGCCTAACATGAAGTCGGACCAGTTAAAGGATCAGTTGGGAAGATCAATTGGAGGCCGCATACCTGATCGGTTGGGAGAGCCGACGTGCCGTTAGAGGCCTTTATTCCTATTCTTAGTTATGGGAATATTAGGTACAATCAGTGTCAAATGCTCTTATGTGAGCATTAAAGTACTTGTCAGTACTTGTGTCAACCCCTATCAAGGCTTGTATAAAAAGTGCTCATTAAGCACATTGTATGTACTGAGAACATTTTGAATAGAATTTTTTCTTGTTGTCTGCAAACTCGATCTTCTCTCTGTGTGTATTCTCCATCTCTGTGTTTTACCTAGCTGTCTTCTAGTGTTTGGACTCTAGCTAGCCGGTTGTGTCTTTTGTACAAGCTTCTGCATACATTATTCTTTTACAATCTCCTCAAACGACATCACATCCTCCTTTATCTAGGTCCAACTAAACAATGTGTGTATTGTTGGTAATTTTTAATCAAGAAACCAAGAATGGATGGGCAACCGTATTTATTGCACCATTCATGCACATTGTTATAAAAGCACACAGGTTGCGTCAACCACTTGTTCACATTTCTTACTCCATTAGATGTTTGGATTAGAGTAAAAGTATACACTAAAGTAGAAGGTTTCATGACTTTTGATGTACATGATGATGGTAGGTTAAATTACAAACACACACATAGAAACTCGGTTGTTTTGTTTTTGTTTACCAAAAGAAGTGAGGGTGGTATGAAATGTTGGATCAAACTAGTTTGAGATCTAGATACATGGAAGGTGAATCTCTTATGGATGTTTTGGATTATTGAATGGAGACTAGTGTCTAGGTTTAAATGGGACCTTGGTGAAATTTATTGGAAAGTGTTGTTTCAATATCAAATCAAACAAGTGCTTTTTTCAATATTTTGTGAAGATTGGTAAGAAACTATTATGTGTTAGGTCAAGGAAGAACCAACTACAAATGGAAAAATGGAAAAGAATCTTAAACCTATTAATACCAATATATCCTCAAGCAGTGTATACATGGGGAGGCATTATTATGGGTGGTTGTACAAGGGCAATCAATGTTGTATTGGCCAAGAGGATATTGTGGATGTTCTTTCTACGAGACATGGTCTAATGCAAAAAACAACTATACCCCTAAATCCACAAATAACGACTATTGAAATAAGACAATTGGTTAGTTGTATTATGATTTGGTATATTTGGAAGGGTGAGTGCTTGAAGGTGGTCCAAATTTCAAAATATGATAGAAAGGCCTACTCAAACATTTAATATTGGGATTTACATAGAGATTGTGCTAAATCTAAGAGGTTCTTTGCATAACATAAATGGTCAAACTCAAGAAGCAGAATTAGAATGTTTGAGGTTTCATTCTAGATGGGACAAAGATATATTTTATAAACAATTTTTTGTCAAAGTGGAGTGGCTTTACTGTACAATGAAGTATTTATTTAAGTTGATACTTAGAATTTAACCATGGTAAAAAAACAGGGATAATTAGTTATATGTACATATTTCATGTAAAACCTTAGGTCATTTCTTAATACTAATGCAATATGTTTTTGTGGAAAAAAAAAGTACTTGAATACATTTCTCTTAATACTAACTATTGGATACAATATTACTAAAATCACTTTGTTATTTGATACACAAACTCTTTATAGTAATAGGCTATCGATCATCGACTTATTGTTATAATCATAGATTGACACATAAGTGATATTCGTCATTCATGATATTCGTAATATTTGAGAGAAATGGCCCCAATAATATTATAAAACCATTTGTTTTTAATTTATATAATAAAAATTATTTAATTCACTAAAAAATTAATCAATTCATTAAAGCATTAATTAATTAGGGTTTCAGTTGATAGGGTTTCAACAAAACCGTGACTTTGCATGCCGAGAACAGGATGTAGGCATTGTGTTGAGGATGTAAAGGGAGGCGATGCAAGCCGACAAGAGAAAATATGCTCGAAATTAAGGTTCCGACTGAAGTTAGGGTTAAATCCTAATTTGCAAACCAAGAATAGGATGCAAGGGGAGGTGAGGGTGTAAGCATCATGCACAGGATGTAGAGTGAGGCTTCCTTCTATTCGTTGTTGTTTGCTGGTTGGCCAGCATTTTTAAAAACCGATTTTGTTTTGAAAACAAAAGGGAAACAAATATATGTAAATGTATTCATATTCGCATTCATATGCATTTGTAGGGAAGGCCCCACGAATGCGAATATGTCAATCTATGGTTATAATGTTATAACACATTGAATGTCCAACAAGAGGATTTGACTATGGGTGGGAAACCAAAACTGGTTGTTGCCTTTGTGTAACACATGGTTGTAATTTCTCTTTAATTAACTTGCCAAATAGTTACAAGGTCTTTATTGGCCTATATTTACCCATTCAACTTTCTTTCATGATTTAGACTCACCCATAAGTTTTGGTGATGTATGTACACCTATACTCGTGGGTTGGTTAAATTTATCTATCTTTTGTACCTATTGGTGTTCCTTGCTTTTTCCAGTGCATGGCTATTATCTCCTTACACATAAAAATTTGAATACCATTGTCTCTTTGCCTTTGTTATTAAGGTTCCCCTTGAGTGAAACTTATTTTAGGTCATCACAATAATAAAAAGGGATCACCTAATGCTTGGCATGATAATACACTTGATTTTTTGGTGCCAATCTTGTTGTAGAAAACATTCTTCTTGGATATGCCTTGGAGCACAACTCTAACGAGTACATATCATGGTTTTTCTTGGTTGTGTTCAAACCCCTTGTGAGAGTAAATATAGATAGGTGGCTTCGATGTTCTTAAAACCTATCAACTTGTCCTAGCAATACTAGTGAAATTTGGGATAGTGTAGGCCAACCTAATTCTTGAAACAAATCATCGTCAAACTAGTACAAGTATGTATTGACTAAGGTTTTTGCAATCATCTCATTGATTGGACATGGGAGGTAGAGGAGGCTAACTTTGTTTGCATGGCATGTCATGTTATTGAATCTCAAGTTTTTTCTATTTCCATTCACGCATTGTTTATGTAGGCTTTTGGGGGTATGGCGATGTTATTTGTCAGGTTTCTATCAACTTGAACTAGCAATATTAAAGCTCAAATAGCCGAGGTCAACCTAATTCTTGAAAGAGATCACAATCAAATTAGCATCAATATTGAACAAGGTTGTTGTAGGCCTCTCATTGAATTGACATAGAAGGTAAAGGGGGCTCACTTCATTTGCATTGTGTGGCATGGAAGTACACTTATGAGCAACACAAAATGGGGGATGATTAACTCTATATTAAATTAGCATTATCATCATCAAGATACAAAAATACCCACAATGAGGTATATATACATCTCATGTGCAAAGGTGCACATGTGTGAGTAGAATATAGGTACTAAGGTGTAAGTCCTATATTAAATGTACTTAGGAGCGGAGGATCTAGAATATCCCACCTTAAGTACAAGGTCCTATTTGAGGTGTTATAGTCAACACTCCTAACTAGATTCTATCTAGGTAACTACGAAGTTACATGGTTGACTAAATAAGTAAAGTAAGTTGAGCTTGATCACTCAACATAATGCTATATTTTTGTACTTGATATTCTCTTTGTTAATATACATCTTCTTGAGTACTTCATTTCTCTTATCTATCTATCTTGTGTTCCTCTCCTCTCCTCTCATCTTTCCACACACACACACACATAACACACATCTCTTCCACTACACAGAATTATATCTGATTCTTTGCACCTCATTACTAACACGAGTATTAACTCTTGTAGAGCCCCTTTGCACTCAATCACACGACCTAGGTATTGAAGTTGCATTATGGAATCAGATTTAGCCAAATATAAAGCCATGTAAGGTATGCACAGAAGGGCTATCAAAGGATGAGTATCACTCGCTTTTTACATGCTCTACGTATAGTGCAATTTGTGAAAGCTATGACGATATATTAAGAGGGGGTGATGACTTCAATGTCACACTAAAGAGAACATCAAGAAGGCCTTATTCACACATCGAGACTTGGTGCTTCAAAGTATGAATATCCCTGTTGTACTTAGGTTTTCTTATAAGTCAATATTGGCCTCTCTATGGACACTAAAATTATCTATCTATCTATTTCTCTCTCTCTCTTTTATCGTAATTAGCTTACCCTAGTGGTAAGTCGATAACACTACAAACACCGTGTCTTGGGTTCGAAACCCAATTTCCTCACCTCTCTATTATATACTTCATATATATCTCTATTTCACTAGATGCCACTATGGAATGTAGGGGTTGAACCCATGACCACCTGGTCTCCATTGGGCAACCTTACCAACTGAGCTACATCTCTCTCTCTCTCTCTCTCTCTCTCTCTCTCTCTCTCACACACACACACACACACACACACACACACACGTGCGTGCACACGCACACACACACACTCACTCACTCACTCACTCACTCACTCACTCACAACCCTTCTAAACACAACCTCACACACACAAGCCTTCGAAACTTTCTTTTCTCTCTCTCTCTCTCACACACAGACATAACCCTTCTAAACTCTCTCTCTCTCTCTCTCTCTCTCTCTCTCTCTCTCTCTCTTAATGCATGGAACGATATTGAGAAAATTCAAAAGATGATTTTAAGGAGGCAATTAGGAGTTAAATGCATTACTTCTTACCAGGTTATGGTCTTGGAAACGGGTGTTCGACCCATAGAACTATTGGCACTCCAAAGAGTATATAAATACATTACAAAAGTCAAGAATATGCCGAATCATCGATTACCACATCATGCTTGGAATGTTGGATGTAAACTACAAAAGAATCATAAAAGTAAGATTCTCTCATCTGGTTGGGTTGTTGACATAAGGAAATGGTTTAGAAGATGGGGTGTGGAGGATCTTTTAGAGCTTTCGGGCAATGTTATGCAGTATGTAATGATTGAGGAAAGGTTGGTGGAATCATTAAGGATGAAGTGGGAGGATGCTAAGAGGACAAAGCTAGAATACTACATTGCAAATGTCAACCCTGAATGTTGGTCTCAATATAAAGCAAGAATATCTATTGATCGTATCCAACCTTATCTCATTACCAATATGAGTAGTAATGCTTGTAGAGCCTTTCACTACTTTGCACTCGATCTCACAAATTAGGTATTGAAGTTGCATCATTGTATCAAAATGTAATGAATTTGAAGACATGTAAAGTATGCAATGAAGGCATGGTAGAGGATGAATGTCACTTGCTCTTCACATGCTCGACATATAGTGCAATTCGTTCAAGATATGCTGACATGTATACTTTGGTCCCATAGGTCAAATTTGGCCTCTTTATAGACGATAAAAATTCTAATTCTAATTCTAATTCTAATTCTCTCTCTCTCTCTCTCTCTTGACCTTGAAGTTCCTTCAAATCATAGATGGAATGATTGTGCTACACGTCACTTAGAGGCGGGTAGGCGAGCATACTATGTATTTGAGAATAGATGCAATCTTGGAGATATTAAGTGTTGGGTCCTCAAGAAATATCTTTTCGACTCTTTGGTGACACCAGTGCTTCTCTATGGGGTGGAAGTATGGGGCAGTAGCATCCCTAAATCTACGTAGAAAGAGTTTGAAAATGTCCAAAAACATTTTCTTACAAAGTTTCTACAAGTTAAGAAACAAACGCCCTATACCCCCCTCCTCCTTGAGACGGGATCACTTCCCATTGAGGTCATGGCCATGGAAAGGGTTGTTGAATACATGCTTAAGGTTCAAAAAAGTCCCTCACATCGACTTCCTATAATTGCATGGGAACTAAGCTAAAAGAACCAAAAGACGCAGAAAAGCAAATTTTTGTGTTCCGGTTGGATGCAAGATATGGAAAAATGGTTTGGTAGATGGGATGCAAGACACTTGCGTCATGATGCATCACTAGATTCCTCTGTAAATGAGGCCTTTTTGCAATGCCAATGTATCATGACATGGGACAAATGTGGATGCTCACACTTCACACATTATATTACACATGCTACACCTAACTACAAAACCATATTCTTTGCGGAACAGGGAAACCGTACACATCGATACACATTAGAACCCATATCGTTATCTACCATTCAAACCATTGCTTCCATGCGATTTAGCTCACATGCATTGCGATGTGAGATGGGGCGTTGGGGCACAAGTGATGAGAGTGGTTGGCTATGCACACTTTGCCCTAAACAAGTTCGAGAGTCTTGAGTATCACACTTTAATACAATGCGCTGCCTTTGATCATATTCGACCATGCTTTCCACATATCTTCGATCGGGCCCAATCCTTGCACGAATTTCTCTCACAACCACAATGTGCCCACTCGATTGCAACATGCATTGGTAAAGTTCTAGAACATCGAGAGTCACTGCTCACTTCCACACATATCACGTGAGACATAATATTTTTGGTCTCATAGGTTATATTTGACCTCCGAAGATGATAATAGAATCTATCTCTCTCTACTCTCTCTCTCTCTCTCTCTCTCTCTCTCACACACACACACACACACACACACACACACACACACACACAAGAGTGAATGGCAGAGAAAGCAGAGAGCAGAGAGGTAAAGCTTATTTAGTATTTTATAAGAGGAATGGAATGATTGACTCACTTAGTTAAGTTAGCCGTTATAAGTGGTGTTCAAATTTTGCAGACCAGAAAAAAGAGAGGGAAAGAAGAAGAAGAAGAAGAAGAAGAAGAAGAAGAAGAAGAAGAAGGCGCTCCACCAAACACAGACACACACAGTCACAGGCTCTTCTCTTCATCTCCTCGTTTTCTACACACAGAGATCCCTTCTTCCCCCATCTAGCGACGATAATACCTATAACCGATGGCTATGGCAGATCCGAGCTCCGTTCTCTCCTCCCCTACCACTCCTCAAGTAATATATTATGAGAGTATTAATTGTCATTCATACATCATTCTAATATTGAATTCTTATCCGATCTCTAACCTGTTGGCATCTGTGATGAATCTTTCTATGATTGTGAATCAAATGCTTAGATCTAACTTTTGGCTTCTAACCCTCTTTTTACTCTTTGTAGGGAGAGGAAAATGCCTTAGTGCGCTCTCAGTCCACTGCTTTCAAGGTAGAGAGATTCTCCCTTTTTTCCTCCGATTTTTTTTTTTGTTTCCTTCGTTTCGCTTTAATTTAACAACCCTCTGGGTTCTGCCCTGCGTTCTTATTTCTTCTAATCTCTTTTGCAGGATTTAAACGAATCAAAAGCAGAGCTACTTGCAAGAGTACAGAGTTTAAGAAAGGTTGAATTACTTTCTTTAAATATAATCTTTTTTTGTTTTGTATCTGTGTGTACTCTTACAGATCCGAGTATGTGATTTAAATTTACCCACTGAATTCGAGTATAAATCCTTGTCTTTATTTCAGGATTTGAAGGATTGGCGTGGAAGACTTGATAATCAAGTGCAAACATATAAGCAGGTAGGAAAGAAAAAAGAAAGTGTTAGTTACTTGGTCAATGTCTGCTTACAACACACACTCAAATATTAAAAACTAGTTATATTTAAGATCTACTAATATGGCTTGGTAAGTATTTTGCCCTTTCTTTGTAAACCCTAGGTGCTGAGATAAAATCTAACCTCTCATTTATAGTGTAATGAAGGTCTATAGGTAATCAAAATGTTCTTAATTAAAACCTAATTTTTGAATTCTTTTTTATCAGGAGCTTGGGGAGTTGAGGAACACCTTGGATGTTGAAGTAGAACAACTCAAAGCAGTGAGTAATTTTTGTTTAGTCTTATTGTTTAATCCTTATTAGGGTTGTCATTTATGAACACTGATCATTTAAGCTTAAAATTTAGTGTCTTTAGAACAACTCAAAGCAGTGAGCAATTTTTGTTTTGCTTTATTGTTTAATTCTTATTAATGGTGCCATTTATGAGCACTGATCATTTAAGCTTAAAATTTATTGTGTCATTCGGTATGAGTTTTTTTACCATGACTTGGGTATTCTGAATTATATTTTCTCTCCATGGATTGAGCAGGACTTCCAAGATCTTCGATTGTCCCTAAAGAAGCAACTTGACGTCACGACAAAGCTCTCAGAATTGGTGAGAATCTGAATTTTCTAGTAATACTAAGAAGGGACCATTCTATTCACTCATTCTTTACCATGTTAGTAGTCTGTTTCATCACATTTGGCCACATTTGTTATAATGTTTTCTAAAAATTGGGCTTCTATTAGCTCCAAGGTTGCAGTGTAACAATCGCCCTTTAATATTGCACGATTTGCTACATCATGTTGTACAAATTGGTCTACCAGGAATGAAACTTGACATGATAAATAATGGAGCCAGGGGAAAGAATAGCTATCATTTCACAAGACAATGCAAAAACTTTTCACTAGAGTATAGCACTATTGAATCTAATACATGATTTGATGTATATTGTTTTAAAAATGACAGATACCAGATCAACTTTCATCACCGATGAAGTTCACTCTCGATGAAGAAACTAAGGAGAAATCCATAGGTCTCAATGCCAATAGAGATATCAAGAAGAATGAGGATGAAGACAATATGGATGAATCCTCATCTCCATTACGAGGTGAAACGTTGTCTGATGCCGAAAGTTCCGAGGATTAGGAATTAAAATCATGTATATCATTTGTGTTATCATCCTATCGATGATTTCATCATCATTCCTTTTTTTAGGTCCATTGTTATTCTCCGTGTTGCTACCTATGGATTCTATTTAATATTTTATAAACAAAGATGTTATGGTGTTAAGGCGCACAATGTGATGCAAAGGCCATCTCTCTTGCTTTGTATTTGTGGGTGTAATATGGATAGATTATAATATGGTAAGACCATATTTATCTTTTGCGAGATTGGCACAAAATAAAGATGTTTGTATTGGCTGGGCATGTTGGATGGATGGCTTTTATATACATGAACAAAAGTAAATTAAACCTTATTCATAATACATGGAAACTAAGCATTGTTTGAAGAATTCTTTGGCATGGATAGACAACTAAACCTGAAGGAATTTCACAGTTTTAGAGGAATTTATATACATGTATGGATTTGTTGAATCGATGGCTCTCATGCAACTGCATCCATCCACAAATCCTTACATGAGAAATTTATTAACTCTTGTACGGATGGCCTCTCATATAAACTAAGCATTGCTTGAATAAGTCTTTGGCATGGCTAGACAAGATTTCCTTGGACAAAATCTGAAGAGATTTCACTCTCTATGAGGTCAGATATTTTTTGGTATGTTTTTGGAAGTTCTTTCCCATTTGCTTGATGTATGATGTGCAAAAGTAATGTGGCTTTTCACAAACTTGAATTCAAATGGGGAATTGAAGATTGTTGTGGTTAAATCGACCCCTTGGTGGGTGTATTTGTTGCAGAGAAACACCACCTGCACACAACTAGTCGATGCACTCATCATATTGAACTTTCAAAAGCACCATATTTGCCATGGGTTCAAGGGTTGGATGATGATGATGCCCCACATTTGGGAGAATGGAAAAGGGTTTTAGGGTTTAGATCTTAAACTAGTCGATGCACTCATCATATTGAACATTCAAAAGCACCATATTTGCCATGGGTTCAAGGGTTGGATGATGATGATGCCCCACATTTGGGAGAATGGAAAAGGGTTTTAGGGTTTAGATCTTAAGAAAAACATTTTTGAGCATGAGAGTTACAGCTTGCAGGAATCCAAGAAAGGTATAGATGACTTAATGCAGGAAGCTAAATCTTCTTCTAGACCACCAGTGCTTGGCCAACCAAGTTTTTGGTTTTTGTTTACCATGATGAGACAAACCCTCGTGGGTTTTCCGTGGTATCCGAATGTATGTGTTTGTCGAGTGTCTGTATTTTTGTGCTTTCGGAAATGGATCCGAGAGAGTCATTAGCATCATGACGGGCCTAGTTAGTGTGGGGTGGTGGGTTCATGGAGCCTAATCCTTGTGGAACAACACGTCCTATAAATGTTTGGAGCCCAATTAAATCTTTAGATATGGTTGAAGGGAGTGGCGACCAATGTTGATAAAACAATGTGGTTGTCATCGAAAGTGAAGGGATGAGCCAGTTACCATGGTTGAGGCCATCCAAATGACAACGAGAAAGAGAGAGAGAGAGAGAGAGAGAGACTTACCATAAGCCTTTCCTTCCCTTGAAAGTTGAGGGGGTGGGGTAGGTGAGAAGATTTATTTGATCCCTTACAGCTTTTTACAGCTAAGATTGAACAATGCACAACACACACACATACACAAAAAGGTTGAAACTGAGCAAGTAAGTAGTAGTAGTAGTAGTAGTAGTAGACTGTAGTGATAGATAGTACTGCAGCTTTGAGATGGGCTGGATGGATGGAGCCTTGGCAACACACAAATAAAGTGCCTCCTCCTAGTGTGGACACTGTCACGGACATATGATGTCATTCCCACATGGGGGGAGAAGGTTTGGACAATATGGATCCAACCAATTCATCTCCACATCTATCTATCTATCTCATTCACCCTCCTCCAGATTAGCTTAGAGAGAAGGGATGATGATCCCTCTCCTTCCTCTATGGTTCATGCTTGGCTTGGTCATGGCCGGCCCGGCCCCGGCCCCTCCTCCTCCTCCTATTATGACCACCACCACCAACAATGTGAACATTACACAAATCATCGAGAGCGCGGGCGACTTCGATACGTTCGTGAGCCTGCTCACTGCCACAGGCGTCGACCGCCTCTTCCAATCGCAAGCCAACAAGACGACCACCGGGATCACGATCTTCGCCCCTACAGATCGCGCCTTCTCCACCGTCTCCGATGCCGATGGGTCCGGGATCATTAGCAAGCTCCCCGCACGGCTCAAGGTTACTTTGCTCGAGTTCCACGCGCTCTCGGCCTTCTACGCCTTGTCCGCATTGCAACAAGCGGCCGACCCCGTCACGCCCACCTTGGCCACTGATGAGATGGGTGCTGGGAAATTCACGGTCAATGTCACCAATGTAGATGGGACCGTGTACATTTCGACGGGCCTCTCCCGCTCTGCCATCATTAGCACCCTATACAACTCGGTGCCGTGCGGGGTTTTTGCCGTGGACCAAGTGCTCTTGCCAGAGGAGATCTTTGGGCATCCCGTAGCTCCAGCTCCGGCTCCGGCCCCCGTTCCTTCTTCCGCGGATATAAGCCCCTCTCCTAGGGAGTACTCTACTAAGAATCCACAGATTCCAACAGTCTCTTCTTCACCTGCCTCCCCATTTGGCATCCCAACCAATCTCTCTTCTTCTTCTTCTTCTTCTTCTTCTTACCCACCCCCCCCTCTTCTTGATAATGAGCCCACACCCTCACCTTGTGCTGGCCTTGTCATTCCTTATCTTCCCACCACTTTCCTGCTTCTTGTTGTTATCCACACCAACATGATGAATAAGATGTGGTTATCATTCTATTAGCAACTCTCTCCATCACACATTGTTTTGTCACTTTTGTGTCTCCTCTACTTTGAGAGAGAGAGAGAGAGAGAGATCTCCGGCTCAAATCCTACTACTTCACAACCACCCCCCCTAACCTAAATGTTGGCCATCACCCAACCACAAAATTGTTTTCAACATGCCAAATATATAGGAAATCATTGTCCTTCGAGCACCCGAAATGCGGGTTGCCATGGGTGTAAATCAAGCTTGATTCATGGTGGTTGTTTGTTTGTGTTTGTGTGTCCGCCCACCCGCGGTCTAAAACAAAAGTATTGTGGTCATTGGTTCACCGATTTGGTTCATTTCTAGTCATCGTTATCGACCGCCCAAACACCAAAAGTGTGCTCCTACTAACTTGGTGCTTGTTGGTAACAAGCCAAGTTTCACTAGTTTTAGTATCCGAAGCAAAATCGTTAATGATGCTTGCTGTTTGTAACTTTTGCGATGCATTACCGATTGGATCCATCTTGGCTCTTCAGTCCATTGGTGTTCCCGTTGCCATTCCTCATTCCATCATAACCACATGTGTCATCTTTAGATTCCAATCATATGGTATCTCTCAATCTCACACCATGATGCAAAGCATACACTCTTGGTGGTTTGAACAATGTTTACCACATTGTACAACAAGAAGTTTTTGCTTTGGACAACCATTTTGTCGTTTAGGCCTTTATATGTATATGGACACCATCATCATTGTTATTGATGTTTCTCTTATGCCAAATTAAGTTCTCTCATCCCACATGTGCAAGTTTGATTAGTCCACAATAGTGCTCTCAGGTTGGTGATCTCATCCTCTTAAATTCGTTCAATAATATATAACTGAAAATGTGCCCATCATCTTGGCATGTTGACAAGTGTATCTAGCTAAGTTGTCCAACAATGTTTTTGTTAGTTGGACACGAGAGTTTAGACTCGATCTCATTTACTCAATTTATTAGGAATTTTTCTTTCCTAAGATGGGTTACAATGGTTTCATCGTAAGGTAGGTAGCTCAATCTGGATTATTATCGACCATTTCCTACACCAAACAAATGTTTTGGTAGGAGTTTGTTTTGCAAATAGAAGATATGGTCAATGACAAGTAATGAAAAAAAGGTTGCTTCTTGAATACTAGCTAGCTTGGGAGAAGATCTTATCTTATACCTCCAGCCTTGCCAAAGCATTGTATCCAATTTATTTATGTCAAGTTTTGCTAGAAACTATTTGAAATAAATATGACATTACATAACAAAACATATGGTGTTGACAGATTCTCTTTATAGCTTATTATAAAAAACTTTAGGCATGCCCGCTAACTAACAAAGTATTGCTTTAGGTTATTAAAATTCTTAACTTTAAAGTATATAAATATGATGATGTATAGGTGAAGGTTGACACACATACACAAAAAATCGATCCAAGGAGGCACCAAGGGGACTTTGTGTGGGCGTGTCTAAATATCTTTGCATCTATGACAATGCCTTTTAACATTGAATATTCAATAAAGAGTAGGCGGCAAATAGGCAAAGATCATCAAAGCCAAAGAAGACCCCTTTGAACCTCACAATAGTGAAACCAATTTTGATCCTCAAATGAATCTTTAATCATAGTTTCTAATCTTTAGGTGTGTTATGTATATATTTTAAGTACATTGGGATTCTATAAATCGTAGTCAAGGACTCCCGAACAAGGAGAGGAGATATGTCACTCAACTAGTGTAACGGAAAGGAGAATGTTATCACCTACCTATTGTTTTGCATGACAATCTAGTAAATAGTAGTACATGTGAGATTTGAGCCCAAGTGTAGGTAGGGGTTAAATAAAAAAAGATGGGTTATCGATAGAATATAGACCCAAAAGAGGGAATGTTAAAGGACATGATTTAGCAAGAGGGCTTATGTTATCCTAATATTGAAGAGGGACATTTTGAGACATGTTCTTAAGGTTCGGTACAATTCGATAGATTTGCAACTTTGTTGAAAGCATGGCACAGGTCTTCCACAATGAGCTTTGCATCTGTTGTTGCACCAAACACACCTTTCCCACCCAACCCGGCTACATAAAGCCCTTTCTCTCCCTTCCAATGTGTTGGGCATGAACTCCTTGGCATGCCATTTGCCCCAAAGAATTGCTCTTTATCCTATCATAATATTGAACCAAATGGTACCATTTAATCCACTATGTATACCAACAAAAACGTGTGTGCATGTGCTAGCTACTACAATACACACACCTTGAGCCATCTAAGCACATTGCTTTTGTAGCCGGTAGCAAAGATGATTGCATCGAAATCCTCATTAACCCCATCGACATATTTCACTCCAGTTCTAGTGAGGCATTCCACAGCCGGCTTCACCTAGTAAAGTCAAGTTATTTGAGATCATTAGGATAAAACAAAGTCATAATGATCTACGATGTCATAATATAGCCGATTTCATTAGTACTTCTAAAAGAACCATATGCATCTATTTCATCTACTAAAGTAATTTCAAGTAACTACCTTGATATCTCCCGATTTAATTTTGGCAAGAGTTCCGACATCGAGGACCGGTGTCTTTCCCATCTTACACTTTAGCTCTAATGGCCCAATCTTAGGTCTTTGTATACCATAAGCTGAGGTGTCTCCCAATACAATTCGGCTATACGAGACAAGGAAGCGGTCCACAACCCAAACAGGGAAAGACTTCAACAGTTGGATACCCACAGAGAAAGTTGACTTGCCGAACACCTCCCGGGGAAGGATATGCATCTGTGACAAGTTAATAAAAAGACTAGTAAGTTAAGTATGGGACATTGGGGAATGTACAAGTACCATGGATTAACCACCATTATTGTGAAAACACAAGGGAAAGTGGTGTCTTTTCCATGTCATGGGGAAAGTGTCTTGAAACTTCATATGATTTGGTTAAATTTTGTTCAAACTCTATATATGTTACTAATGTAGACCTTTGTCTAAACTTATGACCTTACCGGACTTCGTACCACGACCGAAGTTTGTGCGGCTTGATGCGAGAGCTCACCAGCAATCTCCATTCCCGAGTTTCCCGAGCCAATGACGAGCACTCTCTTGCCCTTATAGGGAAATGCATTCATGTATCGGCTAGAATGGATGTATGAGCCATGGAAATCCTTGAGCCCGGGGAGATCGGCATCGCCAGGGAGAACAGGCTCGGAGTTCTCGCCAGTGGCAACAACGAGCCACCGACCAACATAAGTGACATTGCGGAGACATCGCGGACCTTCCGCGAAAGGGCCGATGACCGCGGCATGGATGACCCACTTATGGGATGCCTCATCGAAGCTTGCCGACCGCACTGTCTCATTGAACCTCGGCCGGAGCTCGAATTTGGCCGCATAACTCTCGAGATACCCGATGAATTGTGCACGGCTTAGGAACTGGTTAGAGTTATTGTTAGGATTGTCGTTATGAGTGGTCGGGTGGCCGGCATCTTGGGTCTCAGGTTGGGGGTCTGGGATTGGCATTAAAGGGAGGCTACAATACTCTCTACTAAGGTGGAGGTGTAGAGAATCATAGGTTCTTTCTTTCCACAAGGAGGCAATGCACCCAGATCTCTCAATGAGTATGAAAGGAATACCATTGTGCTTAAGGCAAGCAGCAGTGGCCAAGCCCGAAGGTCCAGCCCCCACAATAACAACACTAGTGTGAACATGACTACCAATAATGTTAGGCTCCATTTGATATTATAGATATATAACTTAAAAGGACATATACGGCTATATATATATATATATACATATACATATATTCTATTGAAACCCAAAGAGTAGCGCTTCTTAGACCAATCCTCGCGAAACCTTTTTCCAAGCTTCAAAATGAGTAGGCATGTTTCCTATCACATCACCAACATTAATTGTGTAAAGAGACGAAAGTTTGGTGTTTTCCCATCACATCAACCTTACCCTATCTTTAAAATGGTTGGTGTTTTCATTGAAATTGTGCACATTCAACGCATTCTTTAGCTTCTCCGGGTCCAGCAACATATGTTGTGCCTTTTCGAGAGAATTATGTGGATGAACTTTGGCCATCAAGCTTCCCTCGCTTGTTCTCTATATGTAACATTCACTTCTAGTTGTCCGCGTGGGCCTCCTCCAACCTTTGCTTTGCCACTTTTGGGGCAAAAAATCCAAAAGTATAGTATGAAAATGACGTTAGGGTATATTCAACAAGATTTTATCCACTCTCACCAAGGTTCCAATAGCTCTTTTTGTTATAAAGTGTTGGTCTCTTTCATATCTATAATTCGTTAGTGGTTTTCTTCCCTATTTCCTAATCTAGGAGCATGTGGTTTGAATTCTATGTGACAAAGAGAGGAAGGAGGTGTAAGGGTTGGTAAAACCAACAACCCTACAAATTCAACATGTCAAGATAACAATGGAGACTTCTCCCACGTAGCCAAGCTTTCTACAAATTTGATTGTGTGCATAGTGCTTGTTCTCTTTAAAATCCTAGGGTGATGTTAAAAAATGTTTGATGGTGTGAAAATAGTAATTTCTTATGATTTATAGGATAGCATTTCCTATTAAGGTAAGTAAAGGCAAGCAAACAATGAAAGTTCTTGTTGTATAAAGGTTGTATTCAATTGAGACAAATATTCATTTATGACGTAAACATTGAAACCTCCAATTGTAGTCATTGTGTATATATCCATCCTTTAAAGTTTGGCTATCATGATAAGATGGAAGTCTGGGTGCTTAAAAAGGTCAAAAATGGTATTGCAATTATTAAGAGAGTCTACTTTTTTTATTTTATGTGGAAGGAGTGGCACAATTTAGACCACATGTTAAGGTTATTTGTATTTGAAGAACTGGTCATCGATGATAAGTTTCATATAAATGGTTAGATCATGACTCTCTCAAAAGACCATTAGTAAGGAATTGAGAATGACAACTTGGTTTTTCTTTATGATGATGTTCAAATGAGGTAGGATAATAAAACATATGTTGGAGCACAACCTCACGTAACTTATCAACTAAGCAAACATTTTCTTCTCTGTTGGGATGTGGTTCATAATCGTTTCAAGGTTTTTCATATTGACATTGATTCTAGGATTGGGATTTCTATAAAAAATGCATGTAAAATATGGTGAAGAGAAATCTTATTGGCATTTCAAGATTCAAGAATACCAATGAGTCTAATTCAACAACACACAAAAAATGTTCATTGAATAAAGCATTTCTTGTAAAGAGACAAAGATACAAATTTAATATCAGAAATTTATGGCTTTTCCAGGCAAAAAACAAGTCATTACCATAATTTGTTGCAAATAAACCCCTCTTATATTAAATAACCAAACAATTGTTCTTTGTGATTAAATTATAGATAGCTCAAATATGAGCACCACATTAGGATGGATGTTAGAACCATTCATGTCCATGTGTCAAGGGAGAACAAAGGATTCAATAATAAAAAATCATGTTTTCTGTTTTTTAAGAAAACAAAAGTATGACTAAGGATCCAATTTCATAGGATTGATTCATGTAAAGAGCATACATTAGGCAAGGATCTTTGAGCTAAAGTAAACAAGAAACGTGCTCACTAGTTCCATGTGGTTGAGATGGGAAGAGGAAACATATCCACCCACACATTGTTTTTGTTGTGCATCATATTAATGGTAAGAAAACCTCATAGTCACATGAAACCCATCAAAAAATATTTACCTATGAGGTACAAACACTAAAAAAAATAGGGTATACATATGCCTGTGTACATCATGAAAGATATAGCAAACATGAAGGTATCATGTTAAAAGGAACATGTGGCTTGTAGCATTATGTTGTGGGTCATCATGTTTTGAGTGCCCAATTTCTTATGGTAGTCCTTATAAAAACTAAGCAATGAAATGTGCTTTAAATGGCAATTCTAATCAAAACTCTTTCATGCATCCAAACAAGATGAAGTATCCGAGAGAGAATATAAATGAAGCGAAAAAACCATAATAGATCATTCCTAGCTTGTCGATTATAGCAAACATGAAGGTATCATGTTAAAAGGAGCATGTGGCTTGTAGCATTATGTTGTGGGTCATCATGTTTTGTGTGCCCAATTTCTTATGGTAGTCCTTATAAAAACTATGCAATGAAATGTGCTTTAAATGGGAATTCTAATCAAAACTCTTTGATGCATCCAAACAAGATGAAGTTTCCGAGAGAGAATATAAATGAAACGAAAAAACCATAATAGATCATTCCTAGCTTGTGGATTAGGACAAGTCATGTAGTTTTGACTCTTATCACAATAGAAATTCTGGTTTTGATGAATAATTTGAAGTTATGGTATGGATGCAAAATTTGTGGTCACCCTTTGGAATCGATTCCTCATTGTTTTTGGAATTGTAACGAGGCTATTAACATTTGGGGTAGAAGTCTCCGAATAGTGGCAGCATGCAGCGTGAATGGGAGAGTTGTATGGGGGTCCGTACAGGGGCTGAAGTTAACAGGGGAAGGTTGGGCTAAACAGTTAAACCCTCACGGACATGGATTTATAGTGCAAGGTGGAAAGGTGTTTCAACGGGCTGGAGTTCGACCTGGCACTAACTCAGAACTTTTTGAAGAGATATGGAGGATGGTGGCTTGTTTATCGGTCTGGCACATTTGGACCAACAATTGTAAGTTTGTTTTTCAACAACAAAAGATCCCTAGTGGTGAGGTATTAATAAATATCTGGTTTGAGTTGGTCTCTTGGCTGCGGGGACGATACGACTCGATTAAGGGGAAATCTGATGCAGCTGAAAGATCTCGATCAAAGTTCTTGCTGAAATGGGGTAATTCTCCTATGGTCGGCAGATCATCATCAGGGCCTCAATGGCACTACCAAGCACCCCGATGGCTGTTTCCCCCAATAGTTTCCAACAACGTCTAGGTGCTGTAAATTTGTATAGTTATGGTACAAATAACTAGGTTATTGGAGTTGTTTGGATACGTTTATTGAAAATGAGGTGGGGACTATGTCCGCTTTGGTGGGAAGACCAAAGTGAGGGTTGTTGAGAGGAATTTTGAGAGTTCTATGATGTAATTTTGTTTGCTAACTAATGCGAAGCAGTATTTTTTTGGAAAAAAAATAAATTGAAGTTATGGTACAACAACTAATGTTTGATGGTACTACACATACATTAATAAGTAAGAAACTATTGGAACCAAAATTTACATTAAAACGTGACGCTTCAATGTATTATTATTGAGCAAACAATGTGTTGTGGAGAGGAACAAATACCAACTTTGCAATGTAACAAAAGATCAATGATGCATAGCAATATTTACAAAGTATCATATAGGGTTCACAAAGTTCATGAGTTTACTCCTATGATTTTGTCTTTTGTTTCTGTAGATATAACAAAACACCATAGGTTTCACATATGATGGTGGCAAATCTTTAGTTGATGTTAGAATAGGCCAAGGTATCTTACTAAATGAGATCTCATCAAGATGAGTGATTCGTTATTTCTCACAATATCATAGTAAATGAGATCCCACATGATAAACATTTATAGCCTCTACATAGATCAACAATTATTCCAAAATTATGATTACAATTTTTTGATACAAAGTATGATATATATCCTTCCTCAAAAAGGGTTCTGGATACTTAACATATAATATTTATCATTCCCACTTTATCCTGCTTAAGATATGATATTTATCATCCCAACTGCATCCTTGCACACAATTATTCCATCTTTCTCTACATCAACATTTAACCACACAATTTTCCCCACATTTAGAGTAAGGGGGAATCAATCAAAATATATGAAATGAAAGGAAACAAACCATTATGCAATAAAATGGATCCATCAAACTAAGACAAAAATCAAAGCATGATCCACATCATTTACTTTCCTTTTTTTCTGTATTCTTTCATTAGTTTCCTTCATATCAGTTGTAAAGTCACTCCAGCATTCTTGAAGCATAATTAATATATTAAAAAATCATCTGATGTTGTACCCAAATTCAACCAACTCATGTTGTACCCAAAACTAAGCTGGTTTAGGGTTTAGGGTTTAGGGTCACCCTATTTCATAGTCAACCAATAACATTACTATTTTCACATATTCATGGCATATAAGTATGAGAAATTATTGAATATGTCTATGAAGACAAAAGTGTACTTGCATGCTATTGTGAAATGCACATAGAGAGGATCCAAGCAAGTTTGTCTTGCTCCTTCCTGCTTAGTTTATAGTTGATACCGAGATACCCATTTGGGTTGGGTTGGCTAGCAACTAATGCACACATACATGCATGCTAAAAAGGTGGCACCAAGGCACAAAGGTACACCATAACATGAAGGCTTGCACTTGCTAAAAAGGTGGCACAAAGGTACACCACACTATTATAAAAATCATGGTGTATTGGTATGAGAGATTATTGAATGCATCTACGAAGGCAAAGGAGTATATGCATGTTATTATCGAATAGCTGAATTCCCCACATGCTTCTAAATGGGCAATATACCAACCATTTTTATGGTTAAAACTTACGTGCTTTTATGTTACTTCGAAAAGTTATGAGAAGTACCATAGAGAGTTGCCTTTACGAGAACTAAACACAACAATATTTTTCTATGTTTGTTTGGAGTTGAAGTTAAAGCAACCTGCAACATCTTCATAATAAGCTAGGTATAATACAATAGTCCTCGTGGAAGTAGACAAATAGCCCAAAATTGGAGATAAAAAATGTAAAGAGACCCGCAACATCTTCATACCAATCAACTTATCAAGAAAAAAGCCATTTGAACCCCTTAACCTTTGGTTTTTGAAATGAGTTGTGGGTAGGAAAAAGTAACACACATACACATTAAGGTTCAAGGAGACAAAAGTGGAGACTATGTTTAGAAAGTTATGAGTACTAAATGGAATCTGAAATTCAAAGTGGTGTGTTGAAATGCTACTAGTAACACATCAACAGTGTAGTGGAAGTAAAGTGAGTTGAAAAGATCTACTTGGTCAAGACATTCTCAAGGCTTTAATAGCCCTTCATCCTTACCCAAGGCTTGATGTCAAAGTTCACCTCATGCTTACAACAATGTTTTTTTATTAAAACCCTCTATATAGATATTTTTTTAAGCGTCTATAGAGAGGCCAACATCGACCCATGGAACCTAAGTACGAAAATTCGCTTGATGTGTGTGTCCTTTCTAAGAAGGGATACTCATACTTCGAAGCACCAAGTCTCAATGTGCGAATAAGGCCTACACATATGCGCTCAACCTTCGAAGTGTTCTATTTAGTGTGATACTTAAGTCATCACCCCCTCTTAATATATCGTCATAGCTTTCACAAATTGTACTATATGCAGAGCATGTAAAAATGAAGTGATATTATTTTGTACTAGCCCTTGCATACTTTACATGTCTTTATATTTGGTTGATTTTGATTCCATATTGTAACATCAATACCTAGGTTGTGTGATCAAGTGTGAAGGAGTGTTAAGGCTCTACTAGAGTTAAACTCATGTTAGTAATGAGGTAAAGTTGAATACGATCAATAGGACTTTTTGCATTATATAGAACCCAATATTTAAGATTGATGTTTGCAACATAATATTCTAATTTTGTCCTTTTAGCATATTCACGATTCTTCCTTAGTGGCTCCATTAATCTTTCCTCGATAACTACATATTTCATAACATTCCATCTTTTAAACTAGTTTTTGATGTTTGTTACCCAACCAAATGAGAGAATTTTGCTCTTGTGATTCTTTTGTAGTTTACGTCCAACTTTGCAACCAAGATGTGGTAATCTACTATTTGGCATATTCTTGTCTTTTTTTAATATATCTATATACTCTTAAAATCGAACTACTTAAAAATTTTGAAACTTCGATCAAACTTAACATAACCATGAAACCGTTTTAACAGAAACCATTTAAACCGATCCATGAGAAATAAAATACAAACCATTAAACCGTTAAAACCACGGTTTCGTGGTTCGGTTTTAGTTTGCAACTTGGGTCAAATTTCAATTTTTTATTTTATTTTTTATTTTTTAAATATTTTCATTATTTAAAATTTTAAAGATTTTTCCTAAAATGTTAGAATTAGGCTTAAAAATAAAAAGCTTGTTTAAAAATATATTTAAAAAACATCAAACCGTTTAAGCCGCAATTTTAAACGGTTAAAACTGAACTAAACCAAATTGTTCACCACCCAAACCAAACCGTTAAAGAAAACTTGAACCTAAACCTAACCGAACAAAAGCATTTAAACCATTAAGCTGTAGTTTCGCGGTTCAAGCCGATTCAAACTGAGTTGTTGTTGATTGTTATCTATAGCGCCAATAGCTTTATAGGTCGAATACCTGTTTCCAAAAGCATAACTTAATAGGAGGAGATGAATTTAACTCTCAATGGTCTCCTTATAAACATCTTCTCAATCTTCTCAATCTTCTCAATCTTATTCCATGCATGTAGAGAGATAGTTCCTCCCCACACTTTGAGTATCACTCTGGTTGTATAATAACTTTTCCAACCAGCTTTGAAGTCTAGACTCAAGCATACGTTCCATTTATTTGTAACATGCATTTATTTGTAACCAAAGGGTGTAAGTGATAATAAACATCCTTGTTGAACCCCCATGTTACTTAAAAAGTATTATGAGAAACCATTCTCAATTTAGTTGGCATTAAACTTGCTCATAACAACTTGATACTCTTAATTGCATGCCAATTTCCACTCTATTCCAAAGCTCACTTCATAGTATTGTATCAAATGCTTTCTTAAAATCAACAAAGCAACATTAGAGCAAATTTCCATAATTGCTCTTAATATAACCAAATGTTTGATCTAAAACCTACTTGCCCAAGTGCTCTTTGTTTTGAGTTTTAACCCATACAATTACCTTTTGCTCCAACAACAATTGAGCTCGTCATAATTGTATGATAATTTGATACTAAATTTTTGTTCTTTGCTTTAAATTTTGGCTTAATCCAATTCTCGAGTCAATTATTAGACAAACCTTGTTTAATAGCTTGATCTATGATAATCATGAGCCAACTCGAGTACTTAACATTATCCATTTCATAAGCTCACTTGTAATAAGAGTTACATCAGCTACTTTCCCGTTCATCATCTTCTTTCGTCAAGATCAATGCATGTATTACAACGTGTTTCAATGTTCTCATGCATAGGCGTCACTCTGTCATGCATATATAGGCTTTGTACATTTCTAGCATCTCTTCATTTGTAAATTCACCTTTGATATCAAAACACATCTGAAGAAAAGAAACTCTTTTCACCATTTCTTTATCATTTCAAAAAGTTTGCTAGAATTTAATATGATAAAGTCATACTACAAACTGAAATTCAATTTAATTAAACTTGATACTATTCCACAATAAATTCAAGTTGAATATCAAGACTTAATCAACTTCCTTTGTATATACAAGTTCGATAACATTGAAGTCAAGTTTTGCTCATTACAGAATTTAGAATTTGATAGCCATTAAAACTCCTTTCAACCAGTTTGAACAAATTAATCAAAAAGAAAAAAGAATTTCATGAATTATCTTCTGGATATATTAACTAAGAGAGTGAGCAAAGATTACCCCTTGGATGGATTGTAAGGTCAGTGGTTTCCATTTTTAACTATACTGATGTAAATGAATTATGTGAATATTATATCATAATGATTTATATTACACTCTAATGAAGGTGTTGAGCAAATCAAAATATTTTCGAGAGCCCAATCATATTAAATGAAGTGACAAATGTGTCTTATTCTGAGCTTTACCATGCCCTCCAGTACACAACCTTTCAGAACATTCAACAATCACATAGTTGGCCTAGTCATTGTTGACATGCCCCTTCCATGTGTAAGGGATCCTGACATACCGATACCTTCACCATCACCTGTAGAAATGTCAACATCACTACATAAGATTCAACACACTAGATGCATGTTACAAACATATATGTGAAAATAAACTAACCATTTTGTCCTTCTATAACCAGCGTCTCCTTCGCTACCTGACTTCCAGCAACTCCAATACATGTGAAAAGGGACTCATCATCTACTTTAAGAAGATTATACGCATTGTATACATCTTCAATAGTGGCAGCTTGATAAAGCTGGAGCAGATCTCTAACGCAGCTGATATCCTGTTATATAAAAGAAAAAGACTCTTAACTTCTGGAAGTGTGATGTTTGCAGATACTAGATTAGATTGGGTCATCTTCAGTTCTCCACAGCTGGTCAATTACTAATAATTACCAATGAGCATTGTAAATGTAAACTTAAATATTCCTCATCTTATTGTCCTCACCATAATGGTTATGGTTAGTATCAGAACCAACCCATTGGTTCCATGTAAAATAACATTTCAAAGTACAATCAGAACAAAATATTTGGTGAGTGGCAAGTGCTTAAAGAAGATCTTCAATCAACAAAGCCAATGGCCTCAATAACTGCTACAAAAAGGAACCAGGTTCCATCGCATCCATGACCCATGTTCTGGAGTCACTCTGAATATCCATGAAACTTCTATAGACAACTCTAATCGGTGCTATTATGCATACTCTATTTCACTGTCTCATAAACTATCCTTCTGCATTCACTGGCATAGCCTATCATTTTAAAACTATTATTGTGCATTTTGGATAGTTGAATCTGCTGCATTCCCTACCATTTTAAAACTATTATTGTACATTTGGGATACTTAAATCTGCTGCTTATAACCGGAAATAGAAATAATAATCAGAAAGTTTGAGTATCTTCTGTAGATAGAATTAGTGGAAGAAAGATACCTTTCTAAACACCTTCGTTGACTGCAAATGCGTTATCAAACCCAACCAATATATGTTATCTTTTGAATCAGATTCATGACGCATCATGAGTGTGCGTCTAGCCTGCACGAGTTCACAGCATAAAACAACATTCACAATTGACACCATCATTACACATCCTGTGCTAGGAACCTAGTTATACATACCCTATCAAGGTCCCGTTGAGTAATTGGAATATCACGCAAGTCCCGCAAAACTTTAAGAGATGCATCTACAGCCTTGGTCACCTAAATATCACATGAATCCAAAGGATGATATTAAATCTACAATTCATACCTTCTGAGGTAGATTTAAACAAACATGATAATAAATCTTAAACCAAACATTAAATGGGGAATGGTACCTTCTCTGGAGTAGATGTAACTGATATAACAAACCAACCCCCTTTGAGTCGGTCGAATAGGCTCATTTCAAATGAAACATCATAAGTTAGCCCTAGAGTATCCCGTACTGTCGTAAACAACCTGAAATGTACAGAGCTATAAATTAGACATGCACAGCAGTCTCCTCTTGTCATATGAACAAACCAAAAATTTACCTAGCATTGATTATTTCTGCCAGGAGTGTCAAAGCCACACAACTATATAAAGGATGGTGTTTATGCCGTAAACTGAAGACACCATTACCATCCATGACTACTTCGTCACCATCTGATGCCAATGCCAATGCCTGTTCTTCTGAATCGTTGAAGAGATACAAAAGGAATCGTTAATGAAGATTTTTAAACAGTTGTATGCCCTACCTATAGATGAAAAAAGATTCAGCAACTCATCCTCCCTTGCCCTAGGTTTTACTTGAATCAGTCTTTTCAGATGTGCTGCATTGAGAGGTTTCCCTTGCTTTTGACATTGACATTGGGTGAGAAACAGAGTTCACATTCGACTCTGAACTAACAGTGATCATTATGAATACATTATAAGTTGCATTGCTACCTCTATTTGAATCACAATGCCACCAGATATGAGTGTATTCAGCTCAAAGTAATAATAGAACGTACGGACCACGCCTACTGAAAATTAGCATTCATCTACATAGAGAAGAGTTCTATTCCATCACAAGAAAATATAAGAACAGTAGACACTAAATAAATGGCTTACCTGTAGTGCAGTTTGTATGCTCAATCCAACAGCCTAAATCTTGTCCATCAGCTGTCAAGCCCCATCTGTTAGGAGCTGCACCAGCTATGTATGCACAAGCTCTTTCATCTGTGTCTTTAATGAATACCTATAAAACAATTATTTTGCCAAAAGACTCATTGATTTGCTGATTTCAGTTATATGCAGCTAAATTCTTAGCTTAGAAAGAGATTTTACCTTCTGATGCCGCAATTCAGGTTTTGCAGGTGGCTGAATTGCTAATGGACGCTCTTTTAATTCTAGTTCTATGTTAGCTTTTGTCGGTGAAATTGTTCCTAGGTAGTCAATTATGCAATCTTCCACCTCCTCATCTGTAAAATCCCCCACAATACTGACCTGCAAAGATTTTGCACTGGTCATGATGCTACAAATCTTCCATGTTTTTACACATTCCCAAATGTGTTACTCATTCATGGGACATTTGCAGATATACCTCCATGTTTTCAGTGACAAGCTGTTGCAAAACAGCATCCTTAACAACTGAAAGAGAAAGAGTTTGAAGTGCATGGGGTGAGGGCTCAACAAAACGCTCTTCTCCACCCAGCATTGTACGCATGATGCAATTCGCTGTGGCACGCTCCAGACTTTTTGGCATTGCTCGATAGTACGTTAAATATAACTGCTTTGCACGATCACATGCATTCTCCAACCAAACATTGTTCTGTAACATAACGAGAGTTGAAGACCTACTAGAGTATTATGTGACCATGCATATACAAGAAAGTGATAAATACACACCTCCAGAATCATATGCAGTAATTGGAAAGTAGCACGCATACCATCATCGCGTAATGTGAAATGGAAATCCATACAAATGAACTCTTCATCAGCCTCAAGCATGCAATTGATTAAACGACTTACACAAAACACCTCCACCTATATTAATAATAAGAGTGTTAGATCAAAGGTTTTCAGTTCCTATAAGTGGACACTCTCAGTAATCAGATATATGCCTGCTCCCGTTCAAATGTACCGACAGTGCCACCTTCACTAAGAGTGCGCATGCCAACAGCAACTGCCCCACTAGCTTCAACAGTTTCCCGTGCTCTTCCACCAGGTACTACAAGCCTCATGACACCTCCTTTTGCTTCATTCACAGATTTCTGCAAAATAACAATTGATACCAACAATCAACAGCTATCCTGTTTGTCATATTTCTTTCAGATCCAATGTTCAATCACTGACAGCTACAGTCATTATATATACACAGATAACCATCATGGAATACCATAACAGCATGGTCATACAATATGGTAAGTTCTGTTACTTTGTCTCCCAGTTACCATAAAATAATACTACAGTGGCTACATGCTTGTGAACAACTTCAGTTTCCATTCCTTCCAGTCATGAACCAGAAAATTCAATATATTTCTTAGTGTTGCGATGCTTCATTAATCTGAAATCTGACCATACTTCTAATTCTCAAGTGTATCATTCACTGGACAAGATAAAAAGCTGATCAATATGAATACATAGCCATGATTGAACAGCTATGCAAAAATCCTATCCTCAAATAAGAAGTACCTTGTAATTGACACGAATGCCATTTGAAAGTCTACGTTGGGTGATCCCTGTGGCCTCATCATATTCTTTAACATTTTTATTACTTTCTGTAACACCAACAAAATAAGGTTTGCGCAGTGACTTGAGCTTCTCAACTGTGGACTCAGAAATCAACTCCTTCGGAACTTCCAACTACACAACCAAGTTACCAAACCAAGTTATTGACAATAAAATTGGATATCTGGATTAATTAAAATATAATTTTGAGGAGGTACTGAACCTCTGCTTCTGGAGATAAGGGTCCATCTAGACTTTCAGTTAGCACACCTATAATCTCATCACCAGTCAAAGAGAACTCTATGACTCCACCTGTATCTTGATGAATAGTTTTTGGAATACATGCTACTATAGCAGCTGGTGATGAAGCATACGGTTTGCCAAAATCACCAATATATTCAAGAAGAGATGCACCTATGGCATTTACCTGCAAGAAACTCTTTTATTGCAATGAGTATTGTATTACAAAACGAAAAATATACAATAGTTATAAAGGTCACACAATCGCTCTACAATTCTCTTCCTCCCTCTCTCAGATGCACAGCTCTTCACATTAGAGGTGGCGATTGCATCAGAAGATCTGGAACAACATCATGCATCCCTGAGCACTCACGTTGTCCCATACCCTTATGCATCTCGATATCCAGGATTAGTATCCCATGTTGGAGATCTTTGTAAGGCAGAAATTTCAGTCCATCTAGGCTTAAAATCTGTAAGTGCATAGCTAATAAATTTCTCTGGTACCTTATACAGTTTTCCTATTTTAAGTTTCTCTGGTACTTTAAATTTATTTTGGTCAAAGATACATAACAATTTAAGATGTAATCTTCTATTCAGTATCATAGGCTATTTTCGGCAAATTCCTTTCTTTATTTCTACTGAGCTCATACCTTGCAACAAATTGTAAATATAATGTTGAATCCATCAACACTTCCTAATGGAAGCAGCACTACATCAGATAGACTTACATCTTCCAAAGTGACTGTTTGTGCCACAGCCAACAAACTTTCATGCCCCTGAAGTTGATTCATAACTGTGTGACCAAGAGCGTCACTTTCCATTATGAATTCCAAATTATCAACTGAGGCAACACTATCAACCATGGCTGCAAGATGTTCACTGTCTTTCAATAAAGCTGCCAAATACCTAGTCAGCTCACCATTTGTAACACCAAACTCTTTCAAACGCCGAACCTGCACTAAATAAAATAAAATAAATGAAGGATCTTGCTTAAACATACAAACTGACAACAGAAAAATTAGTTATCAGTAGTCACCTCCTGAACAGATACATTTACGGCTCCCTTCCAGTCCTTTGCTTGTGCAGTTATAGTGAGTGTACTTACAGAACATCCCTCCCTACCAGAATCGCTGTGATCAAGCTCAATCCCTATAAACGGAGGATTTGCACTCTGTCACCACCATTTCCTCAGTGTAAGGAAAGCTTCATTACATGTTGGCCTACTGAATTGAAGTGTTTTACAGATCCACACAGTGAACACTAAAGATGTGACATGAAATAGACATACCAACCACAGTATATTACTCAAACAGTTCAACTTATCTGTATCTGTGGTTATCATGTGGTTTATGACATAAGCATGTTTTTTTTAAGTTACAAATATCATGCCTAAAACAATTGAGTTATTCTCTGAGAGATGAGCACATGATATGGGGTTAAGAAGATCATTCTTTGATCAAGAATATACTGGAATATTGGAGAAAAAGAAACATAAGGGACTGAACAGCTTGGGTATCAGTAGCAGTGGCAGCAGAAAAATAATATAGTAGAGATGAAGTAGAAACAGCAATAGAAATATTAGAATACACTTCAGTTGAGAGGCCAGAAGATATTCTTAAATGAGGACACAGAAAATGCATTGATAAATCTCAAAGAAAAAGTTAAAGCGAGCCAAAAATACCAATAAAACCAGGGATCAGAACATTTTCATTTTAAAAAGGAAATATCTGTAAGTATTATTGGAGAGAAAATACAAAAGTTCCTGAGCATCCATTGCCATTACAAAATATATTTGCTATAGGTTGTCGAAACACTAGCATCCCAAAAACCGTGCAAAAACTATGAAAAAATGGTGTACATAGACCATGAAAAACCAGTTACATGTGAAACAAATGGTGTACATAGACCATGAAATACAATAGCTCCTGAGCATCCATTGCCATTACAAAATGTCTTTGCAATAGGTTGTTGAAACACTTGCATCCCATTAATACAATTTCCAAAAATAGTCTATTTGAGAGAAAACACACTTAGTTAAAGATGAAGGCAACTGTCAGAACTGGAAAACCCCGAAAAGAGACTTCAATTAAATAGAAATGGCATTGGGAATAGCCAATAAGAAAGTAAGCTCAGTGAAACATACTTTGTAGCGATTGTTGATCCGAAACTGCAATGCTGACAATACAATCCTCCTCATAAGCACATCCCGCAAATCAGAATATGTAACAACTCTTTGTACAGGTTGCTGCTCCAAATAGTAAGGAGGTATATTAAGAGCTAAATACATTTATTGTAATTTTGTTTATCTAATAATATTTCTAATTTAGAAAATATGCTCCATAAGGTACTGGACTAACTCTGAAAATGAGCAAATCTAGAAAGAAAAAGATACATAAAATATGCCCCACTTCACAACCTATGTATTGCATACTCCATGCCATGCCTATGCAATGCAGCTTCATGCCTATGACCGTGGCTATAGGCTGCTCCCATAAGGATTATATAATGCCAATGTTTTTATCATTTTTGCATTTTGGTGTCCATTCCCATTATCTACTTCTGCCCCCAAAACCCAAGATTATCTTTCCTGGAAAATGAGTGACCGTTCCTCTTTGGACAAAAGTTGATATCAATATTATAAGACAGAGACATACAAGAGTGTACACCTCTCTCCCAGTCATATCGTAACCCTCTGTCCCAAACCCCTACAACTGGTACTTGAATGTGTCTCCAGCTTTTGGATTTGTAGCTCTTTTTTCTTTACCCTTTATTTCATTCAGATTATGGTTCTAATTTTGGTCTCACGGGTCATTTAAGTGAACCTTACTGTGGTATTTCATTTCCCTCCCTCCCTCTCATTGCAGCATTGCAGTACTTACCTTGCAAAACAAACTTAAAGAGAAATTTTGTAGCAGCTCATGCTGAAATATATATGGTTTTACAGCAGTTACAGGCTGTGGTGATGACCATTCATGCTTTACAGGAGGTCGAACTGCATGCCTTTCCTTTTTTACTAGAGGTGGCACTGGAGCCATGGCTGGTGGATCAACAATACCCGCCCCAATCAAAAAGCTCTGGAACTTTGGCATTTGGAGATGAGCAGCGGGCCCCGTTGCAGGAGACTTCTCAACAGGAGGATAATATCCAGCAGGGACTCGGCCAAAGACTGCCTGCAGAAAATTATAATCGTCTATGTTTTCACCCTGATACAGCATGAATCTTTAAGCTCAACTTACTAAAACATGATTATCTCACATTAATGTGTTATCAAAATTACAAAATCAGAGACTACCATCAGAAATATATACTAGAGCAGAGTATGTTTCTTCATTAGATATTTGAAACACAAAGCAAAAAAAGGCAATAAGAGAACTAAATTCTGTATATATAGCAACAAAAAATTTATTTAAATGTGGTAAATAAAAAACTAAGAAACTTGATTTAACAAGCTTGGTGGGTCCAAAAACGAAGTAGTATGCAAATTTGATCCTAGACAAGTGGATTACAAACATACTTCAATTTGCTCAATTGCCTTGTCGACACTATCGATATCTCCCACAATATATAGAGTGGCATTTGCAGGGAAGTACCAGCGTTCATGAAATGCCTTAATCATGTCCACGTCCCATTTCTTTATCTGGTCCTCCAGACCAATAGGGAATCTGTAGCCCAATAAATTTTCTGAATGGAGTTGCTGCAAAAGCTGTGAATATTAAGAGCACAAATAATCAGAAGTCACATTCACACATTTCACATTGAAAAGAAATTCTAGCTTCTTTATTGATATACCACTTATAGTTGATAGCAAATATAAATAAAAAGAGACATTTCCAGAGCAAAATTATATAATTGTAATCATATATTTAAGCATTATAGAATCATCTATTTGAATTGTTCAATAAAAAATGAAATCATATGTAAAGTACTTTATAGAATTTATTCGTCACAAAAGGAAGTGTACTCAACAAGCAAACTAAGACATTCCTCATGCAAAAACATTAGACCCAAGTCTCTTCATTAAACATTGAAATAAATAGATGCAACTTTATGCTGTACAACAAATCTGCCCACAACAGAAGATACCACAGGATACAAGTAAAAGAGAACGGAATCCTCACGTTACATTTGGAATCAGCTACATGGTAAGTTTCTTCAAGGTGATAAAAAATGATTTAGATGCTTTCCATTGATGATATCATTAACAGCGAATATATCAATTTTTCACTTAAAAAAAAGCAAAATCCCGTCATGTAAACTTATCTTGCCAAAACGTTTGCATAAAATTCCAAACTATCCAATTTCCGCAAAAAAATTTTGACTTCATTCTGAATGCTCGTGATTAAAAAATAATGACGCAAAATTCTTCAAAGATAGTAAGGAAATGGAAAATTTCTACGAAGTTCATAACAATCGTATTCTCCAGGATAACGAATTCTCAACTAGGAATCTTCTAGAAATTTAGGAATCATGCCCACAAAATAAGTGGATAACCAATCACACTAACTCTACTCGGTATCCACACAAAGAATAGTGCCTTAAGTTTTAGACCATTCATGGCCGATTAGTTTTTCTTAACAAGGTATTAAATCAGGCCTGCTGCATTATGATAATCCACTGATTTGAAAGAGCATCTGATTAGCTTCAAATTTCAATTAGTGGTAAAGAATGTATACTTATGTAAACGCATTCAAAATTAAAATACCATTGTGAATAATAAGTGATAAAATGTTAACACAAATATTTACCTGGCAGTCAACTCTGTATTCAATAGTGTTCATCATTTGCAATTCTGAAAGAATAGCTCGCCTCTCCTTCTCAACTCTTGACTCCACAATCTTGGGCATGAATGCAATCTAAAGTAAAATATATCTACAACTTAATAAATTCACGGTCCACAACCAACTATTTGCATGTTGTCCCTGTCCTAGATTTGAATATTATTTTGTAACCTTAACATAAAGCATACCTCATGCAATGTGTCTAATACTCGTGGTAGCATAGGTTCATTAGTTCCCTATAGACAAGGATAGTATCAAATGGATGAGAAAAACAAGGCATTTCTGTCAAATCTTACAATGAAGAAATAAGATGAAGTGTAAATTTACCGGAACAAGCACAGGAGCATGCACATGAAACACTGTATGATGAAAGTCTGTATAAGCATTGGATCGAGCACCATTTGAAAGAAGTTGTTCACGCTTTTTACTTCCCAGAAATGTAACATGTTCAATCATGTGTGCTATGCCTTGCTCATTCTCTGCTTCATCTACTGAACCCACATGCATCTCCAAGTGTGCTTCAAACCTATATAAATAGTGATACAGAAAACTCGCTTACATGACTAATAACATGTAAAAATCATTGCAGATTTTATCATGCAATAAAAAGATACAGTTTATAAGCGTATTGGTCATAAACAATCTGACCAATGCCTATTATCAAAGAAATAGTATATGTTTTCTCTTAAGCTCAAAAAGGCTAAAACCTTTGGTTGATCCTTGTTATCTTACAGGAATAAAATGTAAAAGAAGAGAAAATGTGATAAAATGAACATTTTCTAGAGTTTTGAGCTTCTAATTAAGTTGCATTATCAGTAATAAAGCATGACAGATGAAGAGGTGGTGGAAAATATTGCTGCAGAGACATATTTCCTTAATTCGGTCTAAATTTGTGGGATTTGATCTCTAACCTGCAGATTTTAACCAATAAGAGGTCCATGTGCATTATGCTTATTTACATGCATTGATATTTTGCTTTTTTTCACCTCCGCAAGTAGCTCATGAGTTTTTTAGTGTCCATAATTTTTATATCATAACATAATAAGAAGTTATTGCAGGATATGAGTTTTTTGAACAATTAGATAACATATATGGATTTACCATTTAGAGAGTCCCTTAAAATGATCTTATCATCAGTGCAATGTGGACAAATCTTCAATACTAACCTAGTATATGGATAATTTACCTATGACTGATGCACTTTTGAGCTTTCCTTTCTGTTTGACGTTTTTTAGTTAAAGATACATAGCTAGACTGGGGCATCCATAGCTTGAGTTGTGTATTTTCAAGTGAACTAATGATGAAGATTCATAGAAGATCTCAAAATGTCACTGTTAACCAATGTGTGACAGTTAAAACCTTAGGTAGAATCCCAATCTCACATGAGCAGAATTACATTTAATGTAAAGGCCTCAACTTAAGAACATTTAATGGCATCACCAGTCAAGCATGGATACTACAACAAAACTATAAGCCCAACATATTTCAACGAATCAAGAAACCTGTAGGAAGCTTCATCTTGGATATGTAACACCTTGAAAGGGAAATGATAATACATTTATTAACTGTGGCACTCCGGAGAAGGAATAAAATAATGTTATTTTCCATGTGGTCTGTATAATGTCACATGTAGCATATCATGTGTGAATATATGAAGGAGAAACATTAAGTTGTAAATTACTAATAGCTCATAAATAAATGTTCCTTCATATTTCAAAGTTAGTGAGCTCTACAGTTTAAGTACGAATACATTTACCTTCAAAATTCAGAGTCAATCAGCTGAAATTTACTTAGTTAAAGATAGAATAAAGTTAGACAGCTAATTCAAGTTTTTCTAGGTTTTTAATGATGTCTAAAGTCTGTACATAGGAACAAAAACAACATATAAGGTATAAACATTTAAAGTAATATTCTAATGGCATCAAACCAGACTATCAACATGTACATTCCAACGAACACTTTACTGCAGTAGAATGCAGATTCCGAATAGCTCATCAATTTTAGAAACTTATTCTTTGTAACTCTTTATTAATCAATAACGTAGCTCCAACAAACCTGTTTAATGGAACCTTGTTGGGAAGAACAACAAACCGAAGCCCATTTTTAAGTTGGCCTCTATGGATTTTGGGATGTGATGGTAATCTTGATAATAGTATGTTCTCCATGTCATCCTTGCCAATAAGTTTCTGCATATTACTCGTGTCCATATTCTCTAGAGATTCTCCTGGTAAAGCAATAGAACTAGCAGCTGCATGGGGCTGATTGCTACCAGCTGATGCCACAGTTCTCATTGGTTTGGATTTCGTCTGTTGAAATGTGAGTTTCAACATCAAAACCTTAATAATGAATGGATTGCATTCAAAACAGCAGTTAAAAAGTGAAGCAAGAAGAAAATTAATTCTAATCTTGAAAAAAAATGACTCTGAAATCACAAGTCCTCATATACAGGATTTTCCAGTAAAATTTCAAATTTCCATTAATGATTGATAATTTTGTGCTGTTTTATTTCATGTTTTCACTAACATCATACACTATTACTTATCCAAAAATCATGTTATACAACCTTTTTCTATAGATACACAAAATCACCTGACATATGTGCCATGGACAGGAACGAATAGAGCTCCTTAATGTTGTATTTCCTCTCCAAAAGCTTGTTTCAGGACTATCTTTAAAGTGTTTGTATAGAATTAAGCTTTGTTGACCAGCAACCACCTTATGTTTACATCTGTCTTTCTGTCCCACTGAGCCATCCAATCTTCCATCTTTCCAATGATTCACAGACTTTCTAACCAGGGATGAATCAACTTTACAGTGCATTCTGAACAAATTATATAAGAAGTGTCATTAGATATATAAGTGAAGATCACATACGAAGGGCAATAGCTAATACAATCGGCAGATTCATTTGCAATAATAAATATTAAGGCATTCAAAGTCTTCCTAGAGATATTTGGAATCTTTAATATCCATAGTGGATGTATCTGCTCCACCAGGTAATTTTCATATGTCTTGGCCTTGCACATAAATCTGTTTGATCTTTTCCTTCTCCTTTCAAGATAGTTTTTTTAATTATTTAGATCTCTAAAGATAGGGACTATTATGTGGCAACAAGTGACGATTTACCTTCTTCGTTTATAGGTCTGCAATTACTCTTGCATCCCAATAACTCGTAGGTGTCAAGTTTGTACACATCTATCCATTTAAATATAAAGTAGTTGATAGTCTTACATGTTAATTTAATCATGAATGAATGATTTCAATGAATTTTGACTTGAATTGCTTTTCCTTCAGTACTTTTTTTTCCATTGATTGTAAGAGATAAATATGATGTGTCTTCATGTATATGTACCTATTTGCAACTTTAGAAGATATTTAACCATTTGGTCATAATTTATTAAGCAACATGATCTGTGATCAAATTCAACAGGGAGTGCATAATACAAAATAGTTTCTTGTAGGACAAGTATTTCTCACCAATGTGCATCCATATTTCTTTTCTTTTCTCCTTGATACTGAGCTTTCAGGTTATTTTATAATAACATTAACCTTCAACACTCTGCTGCTTCTCTTAATAATCCTATAATTTGGGCATTTGCGAGATGCATAGAAATATTACTATTTCTTGAAATCAAGTTAGAAAAGGTTGAATTTCTATGGATATAGTGTCTAGCACAGAAGAAAATAGTGCCCAAGAGTGTATAGAGAACGAGCAAAGGGGACATTGATATAAAGAGCAAAAGGTAGCTTCAAGAAGCGGTGATTCTCTTGTTCATGTTGAAGTGTGCAAATTATCCTTGATGTTCATAGATAGTTTCTAGGTAAGTTTGTTTCGTCTCTAGGTTTTTTAGAGAAGTTCCGCTCTCATCTTTGTTTTAATAGATAACCATTGGGTTTCATGTCTAGCTTCTTGTGCACTGATGCAGTGACAAGTTCGTTTGGTTTGAATTTTTCATAGATAAGATCTTTACCTAGGGCGGACAATCCCATTCTGCATGTTAAGAGTGTGTGAATAATACTTGATATTCATACATAATGGTAGCATGTCTACGTTCTTTAAAGAAAGTGTTTATTTGCTCTTTCACCTCTGTATTCGAACATAATGCCTAGGCCACATGGTTAGTGCAAGTCTAGCATCTTTCAAGCATGTGCTCTCGCTCTTTGAGTTCCAGTTTTATGCAAAGAGTGTGTGAAATATCCTAGATGTCCACAAAAGACAGTTGATTTCCTGCATACTGCCCTTCTTTGAGCTTCCTTTCATTGGCATTCATATAGTTGGGGTTAAGAGTACGTGAATTTAGCACCAAAACATCTTTATTTTCACTATCATCATCAGAGTTTCAATATACCCGCATGACAGCTCAAATTTGGACAGCAAAAAAGTCAAGGAGAAAGGAAAGAATAGCTTCAGTTGGAAAAAGTAATTTAGAAGGATTGTCGATTATTTGATTATCAATCTCTCCATCTATACACGAGTATACTAACCGACGATTGGATTTCCTGCATCGATCCTTCTCTGTGCTGAAGCGAGCTGATCCAGAAGGGAAATGGAAACTGACTACAGAAGAGGGGGAGGGCGCGTGTTCGTCTTTTGCTCTGCTGCTGCTGAGTGAGGAGAGAGGACCACAGAAGGAGGCAAGCTTCGCCATAGCTGCTGCTGCTGCAGGCACAGACAGACACAGAGAGAGAGAGAGAGAGAGAGAGAGAGAGAGAGAGAGGCTATTAGGGTTGGGCAAAGATAAATGTTTTGACCGTGTCGTGACACGTGGCCAGCTCTTCCTCCGCTCCCATTGGACGGCCAACCCATCTATGCTTACGTGGCACAATCTCATTGGTCATCACACCCATGGTCTCTCGGTACAGGCGCGGAAAACCCGCGATTGCTCGTGCGGTGGCTCAAACTCATTGGTGGGCCGTGAAAACAATGGCGCGCCCCAACAGAGCTTCTTTCTTTCTTTCTTTCTTTCTTTCTTGCCCATGATGTGTTCGTCGGCCCTGAGCAACCAAACCCTGATAGTAATAAGCAAGAGAAAAATGCCTGCCTTTTGGCATCGATAGAAAGCCGCGATATCAATGTACACATGTTGCCACTCCAATGTCTTCCACAAAGAGATTGATCCTCGAGCTGCATGGTCATGAATCCATGCGGATATGTCATGTAATCGTTCGGTTGCCAGAAAAATGCAGGGTAAAGAGCACGGAAATGAACGGGATTGTTGAGACTGAAGCCAATGTTGACGTTTACAATAAACATGTGGTATGGCCAAGAAAACGAGCTTTAGTTCATGGATAAAAGCCAATGTTGATGGTCATGAAAAGCGTGGAAGGTATGTGTTACGTTCACGTACATAATTATACAACGATCAAGGGTGCAATTAAATGTGTTATATTCCCATTACCTAGGTGGACCATTACCCACCATTCTATCTTTTGTGGTCTAGATGTTATAATCTAGACAAAGACTTGTGATTAAATCAATATAAATGAGGATAATGTGAACTATTTAGTATTCTTTCTTCTTCGTGGTCTAAGCATGAAATCTCCCTAGTTGATGGCAAGTGTTTAGCTCTTTCTTCTATGGTGAATATAAGGCATTTGCATGTTAAAATAACACATGTACTTTAGAAATCAGGGAGTCAAATAGACCTTCCTTGTGTTATCTTGCTTTCATTACTTTAGTTGTGTTAATGCACCATTGATTAACAAATATCCCTACAGGATTATTATATCACATTAGACAAAGGTTAACACGTAATCATAACATGTGGGATATGTAACCCTAGTTAGACTAATCAATAGATGGCTTGCACATTTGTATGGAATGCGCTTTTTTTACCATGATCTATTGAGAAGCATTTTTCGTCCCACCCCTTTTGTGTCTTAAAGAAAAACTTCCAAATTTAAGATTTTATTGCTTATCCATGTTGGGACCATGACAATCTAAAAAACTAATTAGAGGGATAGAGATGTGCACATATAACCAATAAAAAACATTGCAATTTCTTCTTTCCTTGTGTGAAAAGTAGGAATCGGCAACGGCTCAGCTGAAGCCTAAATCGGTTTAGACCAATTTGGCGATTTAGCGGCTCGGTGTGGTTCAGCTTAGGCTTGAGCTTGGTTTAACGGTTTGAGCTCGACTCGATTCGGCTTGAGCCATGCCAAACCAACTCAAACCAATTAAGCTGATTATTAAATTTAGGTCATTCATGCATGTTAAAAAGTTAAAACAATTAAAAATTTTAAGTTACACTACAGTTAGAACTTAGAAGGTTGAAGCAGAGAGTCGTTTGTTCACTGCCTTTAGTGTTTAGTCACAAACATTAGAGAGAGAGAGAGGGGCTCAAGAGGGAGATTGCACGCGACGAGCAAGGACCTCATGCAACCTGCAACCTACACCAGTGCGCAGTGCACGCCTTCAGGCTTCAACCTAAAGCCTTCTACAGTCTACCAAGTACCGGCGGACCGCAACATACCTATTACCGAATCAGAATTTACATAATTGTGCTTGCATATATATAGTTTTTAAGGCACTGATATATATGCATTTGATGTGGCCAAATGCTTCTTTTGTCATCAAACCAAGATGTCATTTATGTTGTTGAAATTGCTAACATACTTGATGTTGACTCTTGAGGCTTTTGTTGTGCACGAATCAGAATTTACATAATTGTGCTTGCATATATATAGTTTTTAAGGCACTGATATATATGCATTTGATGTGGCCAAATGCTTCTTTTGTCATCAAACCAAGATGTCATTTATGTTGTTGAATGTTTTGTCGTTTATGTTGTTGTGTGTAACTGAACCATGGATTGAGTTTGAGGATTATTAATTAATTTGAATTGTTTTTTAGGATTAGTAATTGAACCATGGATTGAGTTTGACGAATTGCTTGTGGGCGATCAATACACATCCATAAATACATTCATGTTGATAGTATATATGAGAGAGTGGAGAATAAAAAATATTTTCCATCATCCACCAGAATGTGTATTTTAACGTATGGCCCATGCCAGGCCCATATGAACATATCATCTTGTACTCATTCCTGGAACGGGGATTATACTATCCTCAATGATCACATACTTCATAGAATGACCTGAAAGCTCCAATGAATCGTCAAGTCCCTATATTTGAATCCATTTCACAATCTCAAGCACCCAAATTCATTTATTGTTCAAAATTTTTTTGTCTTGTTTTTATTGATTATTCTATGTTTTTAAATTTATGTATAGGTACATACATAAACATGGAAAATAGTCAAGCGACAACTCTTTTATCTTCACCCACAGACGCAACATCAGTATCCGTCCTTACGATCAAATCAAGAGCAAGAAAAACAAGCTCATGGTCACCATCAAGGAGGGAGATGCATCTAAACGTCGGTGTGCTTATTGTCACTTGTTATGGTCAAACTCTACATCTACAAGTTCTATTGCCAAGCATTTATTAGATAAGCATAATATTAATAGCACATCACAACCTCAAGCTTCTCGCAGTATTCTTGTCCAAACTCAAATAGATGCATCTACATCTACATTAGTTGTATCTCATCCTCAAGAGAAGAAAATTGATAGTACAATTGTTAGATATATAGTTTCACCAATGTTACCTCATGCACATATTGAGTCTTCTAGTTTTAAAAGATTAATGCATGATGTCTTGCCCAATTATCAACTTAAATCAGCTCGTACACTTAAACGATTAGTGTTACGAATGTATGTTGTTCTTCATCATTTAGTTCTTAGTTATTTGTCCTCACAAAGTTTTCAATATGCTATATAACTTATGATGGGTGGACAAATAATAGTTTGAAAGGATTTTATCCCGTGACATTACATTGGGTCTCTTTGGAGTCTAGTAAGCCGACTAGTGTGCTCTTAGACTTTCTAGATGTCTTTTCGGGAGATGGGGTAGGAAAACGTGTCGAAAAAGCTTTATTCTCGCATCTAAAGTCATTTAGTATCTCTTCATGTATTCTATCTACAACTTCTGATGGTGCTGGTGAATCTCTAGTTGCATCAAAAGAATTGGCTCAGTTATTACTTAATCATCATGGACAATACATTTTACAATCATCACATATGTTAAGATGCATGGTGCATACCTAACAACTTGGTGTAAAGTCTGCATTAGAAGCTATTACTCCTTCTACTATAAAGTTAAGGAAGACATTACATTCTATACGTACAAGTAAAGTGAGTAGCATGGTTGTTTACGTACTCATATTTAACGTTTAAATACGTATAGTACCTCATCATTTGTATAGTACATACTATACCTCAATGTTGTTTAGTCAAATATCATGTACGTTTGTCCAATACGGTATTTAACGTATTTATAAAAAAACAGGTCTAATACGTATTTATAAAGAAAATGTAAGTAAAACCCTAACAAAAAGCAAAAGAAAAAAAAGATTTTAGTGAAAAAGAAGCCAAAGGAAGGAAGGAAGAAGAATAAAAGAGATGACGATGAAGAAGAAGAAGAAGAAGAGAGAAAAGAAGACATAAACCTGTCTTGAGTGTGATAATCATAGAAGATAGAAGAAGAAGAAGAAGAAAACGAAGAAAAGAGAAACCTATCATAAGCGTGATAATCGTAGACGATTCCTCAATCTATGAAGGCATAATTGTAAATAATTACAATTTGAAGTAGAACATCGTGATACACACTTACACTAATTTATAGAATAAGGGAATGTCGACATCATATTACTACAAGTATTTTAGGATGTGAAATGTTCAAATGTCTTATATGCATTTTAGGATGTAGAACTATATTGTACATCACAAAATTGTGTCATCATAGATGTTTTTTACAATATTATAGATATTTTTTTGAAAGGTAAATAATTTTCAAATTCTAGAAGTATTTAACGTACTATATGTAAAATACATATTTTACATATTTTACATATTTTATAAGTATTTAACATATTAAGAAAACGTATTTAACGTATTTTTAAATTGAGAGGTACTATACGGGTATTAATACGTTAAATACGTATGGTATCTGTACCGTACCTAACAACCTTGGTGAGTAGAGCTATATTTAAAAAATATTTCATGCATGAGAATGGGGAACAAGAACCACCGTGTCTAGATTGCATTACTAAATGGAAATCAACTCTAATTATGTATCAACAATCCCTAAAGTTAAGAGATGTCTTGATTTGTACCACAAGTGACAAGGCCATTGCTAATGAGTTTGTTGACCATACGCTCTCCATAGAAGATTGGAATCATACACAAAGTATGGAACAATGGTTGCTTGTGACTGCTAAAATTTGTAATTACTTGAGTGGGACAAAGTACCCTACCCTCTCACTAGTAGTGCTTGCATTCAACCACTTATTATCACATTGTAATAAGTATATATATTATGGATATGAACTCCGTTGATTCACCCTTTGAGAAGATTACTCTTCAAGTGCAACATGAGGCTAGTACCAAATGCCTACAATATCTAATCAAGTACCAAGAATCCTTGAAATCTGTTCCATCTCGAATCACAATGTTTCTTGACCCTTAGTAATGAACACCGGGACATTTGAAACAGGTAATATGTCGCATTTTGAGAACTGTCCATCAAAAAATGACACAAATTAGGGTGATTCACAAAAAGGGGTGCCGCATGCGTAAAGGAATTTTAAAAATGACCCAAAAATATATCGATTTTTAACATGTACGGAAATTTAGGTGTTCAAAAAAATGCCTAAATAATGGACATGCCAAACTTACAAATGAATGTCCAAAATGACTTACCCCAATATTTATAGAAATTCTGAATCCAAATCTTGATGTGCAATACAATATTTATAGTTAACGTATCAGGACAATCATTTTTCAAGTTTATGTCATCATCTTCATACCCATTAGATGAACTAGTACGAGTTTATGAGGTCTCATCCTCATCATCAATGGCAACTAATGCATTGTGTTGATCCAATTGCAATCCAACCTCATCGAGTTTATGAGTCATGCTTCTTGTTTGTCTTTGTGTTGTGTCTAAAGCCACATTCCAGATCCTCTTTTAGTATCTTCATTGTGGTCTATCACAGATAACTTGTTTTGGTCAAAGATAAGTCATACACTAATATATAAACATTATCCAATGTAAGAGTAGATGTGCTTGATGCATCTTTCCTCCTCACTTTTTGGTTATGATATTTCATTATGTACTTTCCATTTACAAGATTAGATTATGTGAGAGAAGCTTTCTACCAAAATCATTAGAATCTAAAAAATGTCTTAAAGATGTTTTCCATTTTTCTTAGATTCTCATAGTAAGCCTTTGATGTCGTACAGAAATCCGATTCATTCCATCTAGATTTGACGCAACATGTCGAATTTTACTCTATACATCTAGAATTGGATATAATGCATCAGATTCCTGTAAGTCTTGGAATTTTTTTAAAAATTTCCATTAAAAAAATACTCTTGCATTTTAATGCACTGCATTGAATTCTAGCTACATAGACTAAAATATGATACATTGCATGGATTTCCCGAAAATACATAAATAAATACAAATTGAAAAAATAAAACATTTTCCCATAAATAAATAAATAAACATTTTTTATTTTACTCGTAAATAAATAAATAAAAATTGAAAAATTAGATTTCAATGGAAATCCAATTCCGTGCATCGGATTCAATTGAAAATCCAATTTCTCTTATTTTTTTGAAAATTTTCTTATTTTTTGAATTTTTTTTGAATTTGTTTTTATTTTTCCCATAAAAAAATAAATAAAAATTGAAAAAATGGATTTTCAACGGAAATCCAATGCACTGCATCGGATTTTGGTTGAAAGTCTACTTTTATGTATGTTTTTCCAAATTTGCTTTTTTTTTTGAATTTTTCCCATAAAAAAATAAATAAAAATTGAAAAAATGGATTTTCAACGGAAATCCGATGCACTGCATTGGATTTTGGTTGAAAGTCCACTTTTACGTATTTTTTTTCCAAATTTGCTTTTTCTTTTGAATTTTTTTGAATTTTTTCTATAAAAAATAAATAAATATTGAAAAAATAGATTTTCAATCCAAATTTTCATATTTTTTAGAATTTTTTTGGTATTTTGTTTGTCTATTTTCTCATAAATAACTATATAGAAATTGAAAAAATGAATTTTCAAAGGAAATCCGATGCATTGCATCGGATTTCTATTGAAAGTCCACTTTTTGCTATTTGTTACCAAATTTTCATATTTTAAAATATTTTTTTGTATTTTTTAAATTTGTTTTCATTTTTTCCCATAAATAAATAAATAAAAATTGCAAAAAATGGGTTTTCAACAGAAATCCGATGCACTACATCGATTTTCTATTGAAAATCCATTTTGTCTTATTTGTTTCCAATTTTTCAGATATTTTGAATTTGTTTTTGTATTTGTTTTGAATTGTTTTTGTTTTTATCATAAATAAATATATAGGAATTGAAAAAAAATGGATTTTCAACGGAAATCCGATGCACTGCATCGGATTTCCATTGAAAGTCCACTTTTTCTTGTTTGTTTACAAATTTTCTTATTTGTTTATATTTTTCTCTAAAAAAGTGTTAAAAATAAACAAATTGTGATTTTCTCCATTTAAAATGATGTGTTTTCAACGGGAATCCGATGCAGTGCAACGGATTCCCGTTGAAAACAGATCATTTTCAACAGGATTTTCAATGGAAATCCGATGCACTGCATCGGATTTCCATTCAAAATCACTGAGTTTCAACAGAAATCCGATGCAGTGCATCGGATTTCCGTTGAAAGTCCAATATTTTTCTTATGTTATTTCATAAAACATTAATTTGCAATTGAAATCCGACTCAATGGTTCAGATTTTGTTGAAAATGTAATATTTTTTTATTATCTCATTGTTTTATGAAAAACCTAAAAGAAATTTGGATTTTTAATTGAAATTCGATGTAGTGCATTAGATTTCAGTTGGAAATCCACTTTTTTAATATATTTTTATTTATTTTTTGAAAAAATGAAAAACAATTGAAAAGAAAGAGGATTGCCAGCTAAAATCTGATGCAATGCATCAATGTCTAGCTGTATTGACTACGATCTGATGTAGTGTATCGGATTTCAGTTGAAAAGTCGTTTATTATTTTTTTATATGGAAAATAAATAAATAAATAACATTGGAAAAAGAAAAAAGAAAAATGGATTTTCGACTCTAATCCAACGCATTGCATTAGATTCTAGCTATATATACTAAAATATAATGTAGTGCATAGTATTTTAACTGAAAATCCATTTTTTATTTTTTAATGGAAAAAATTTTAAAAATTACAAAAAAAAAAAACAAACTTGGATTTTCAACTGAAATCTAGTGCATCGCATTCGATTCCAATTAAAAATCCAAGATTTTTTATTTTTTCAAATTTTATTGTTTCAAAATTTCAATGGGTTTTAGATTAGTTTTCTGACACAGGTATATAATATAAAACTTACATCAATTTAGATTAACGTTATATTCTATTCTTCAGTTTGATGTTACCTGTGCAATTTCATTCTACTATCATGTACTACTAAAACATACGCCTTAAAGATTATCAAGAACTCTGTTGCATTAGAGAAGGACCTTGAGCAAGTTAATGTCATCAAAATGAGGATCCAAGGTATCTGGGGTTGTCCTGATCAAGACCAAGAAGTTGGGGCAAAGCATATCAATAAAACTTAGATGTTCCAGATGACTTTTAGAAAACTTGTGGAACTATAGATGAAGACACAGGGCAACTTGTTGAATTAGAAGACGTTTCAGAGTCTGAACATACTAACAATTCAACTTAGCGTACTGACGAAGCCAATGAGGACAATCCGAATGAAAGAGCTAATCCTGAGTAGACGGCTTTACCAGACTTATTATTCGATTGAATGGTTATGGCTTATTGTAAATTTTGAACAATATGAATTGTTAAATTTTGACGTAATATATAAGTTGAGCTTACTTATAATTTTCGTGTAACAATCATTGAACTTAGAAATTAAGTATACTTGTATGTGTACATGTTATCTAAACTCTCCTTTATCATTTGGGGTATATCGGAGATAAGTTTATACTCTATCATTTACTCGTATGATTGGAATGTTATTGTAGACTAGTTTATTTATACATTGACAGTGTCATGTATCACGTGTCAATAATTGCAAGGTTCACAATTTTCTTTAAGATGTATTATATTTAAATATACACACATAATTAGAAGAAGTCACTTATTCAATGGGGCATGCTTTTTAGAATATGCACAAGGACCCGTGTTACTATTATACTTGTGTTGACAAATACACCCCTGTCTAAGATTTGGACAAAAACATGGTAGATAGAATATACGTCGGATGATTTTGTTGACGTGATATTAGTTAGTTCTTTTTTTCGCTATGTTTTCATAAACCGCATACACATGCGTCGTGCCTTGTTGAAATTCTGCTTAAATAAGGCATTTTTTAACATCTCACTAAGATATGTTAAAGAGAATGCGACATATTACCTATTTCAAATGACCCGGTGTTAATGTTTTTTAATTGAAAATTTCCCTTTTTTAATCTTTTTTTCTTACTAATAATGTCTTATGTTTGGATGTAGAGTTCCAAAACCAGCAAATCCAATTGAGAGAGACCTCGATGTAGAGTTGGTGCAAATTGTTTTAACAACAGAATATCATGATCCTAATGTCAAAGATTCTCCATCCAATGATGCATGTGAAGGATCTCAATTTGAATATATGGAGTTTTGGTGTATCAACAATGAGAAATCTCATGAATCATCAGTCCGGTCTGAAATTGAATATTTCGTGAAGCTTCCACAGGCCAAGACTACCATAGACCCTCTACATTGGTGGTTTACCAATAGGTTTCATCAAGTTTTATTAAACAAATTTGTTGCTATTGTTGGTAATTAAGAAACACATTTTGACATTATCTTTTTTGGTCATTTAAAACATATCTACTTTTCCAAGGATGTACAAAATGGCATGTGATTATTTGGCAATTCCAGCTTCATTGGTGCCTTCAGAGGAAGCTAGCTCCGAAGCTCGTTATAACTTCGAAGATAGGCACCGGTTGCATTCATGCACTTTCAAGGTAGAGATGTACATACGATCTTGGTTAGATTTACTTGACAATGTAAACATTCCTCTACCTAAAGATATTAATAATGCCTATAATAGTTTAGATATCAATATAGAACAGATGATGACAGAGGTTGATGTTATTGAATACTTGTACTTGGACAAGTGAAAATGGTTGGAATACAACCAACTCGGACAATTGATGACTTCTTACATTTTTGGAATAGTAAACATTTACATTTTTCTCACTTTATGTTTTCTCCTCCTTTATAAACTAAGAGACATTTGTCTTGTTTTTCTTTAAATTTTTGTCATTGATTTAGTTTTCGTACTATTGTTGGTAGTAGGTACTAAAGAGACATTTTGATCCTTATAATGTGTTTCAATTGTCATTAAATTCACTAATTCTTCAGAGATTGAAATGTTAAACAAAGCATTAAGCATTTTAGTTGTTTTTATCGGAACATATTATTTGATCTTCATCACTTGTCTTTACTTACCATTTATGAGAATACTTTTTGTTCTCATAGAATACTTCCATGAGTTCTAACACTACCTATATTATTGGGTAATGACGATATGTAAGGTTTAGGGTTAGGAGGTTTTGATACATATTTCAAACAGTTAAGCTACAATATTCCAAACTGGTTCACAATCCGTTTTAGCCTAAACCAGTTTAGGGATCAGTTCAGTTCAGGATTGAGAACCATTAAACGGTTTATGCTTAAGCATTTTGGCTTGGATAAGGCCAAACCGGCTAAGCCTAAACCGAATCGTTGCCGATTCCTAATGAAAAGAGCCTCAACTTCCATGCCTATATAAAATCCTACAAATAACTCTTAATTTAGTAATAATCTAGTACCACAAATAACTATTGAAAAGGTTGATCTTGCATCCATCAAAACCAAGCTTTATCAATGTTTGGGTCCTTGGTCACTTTTTAAAATATCTTAACCACAAGACATTTTATGTTAGAGGCAATGTCTCTTCTTTGGAGAGAATAGCATAAGGCATTATTTTGTGCTTTGCAACCTTTTTCATCAAGGATGGGTTCAACAACCAACAAATGGGTCTAATGTTGCATTTTATAATGTTAAGAATCAGGAGATGGATTCTGTGCAGCGGAATAGATATGAACTCTCTGTGTGTATGAGAGAGAGAGAGTGAGTGAGAGAGACAAGGAGTAAGACACAGAGAATACGCAAGGTAAAGTATATTAACAAAGGAGAAAGACTCAACATTATACAAGGTGGGAGGAGGGTGCTTTATATAGTCACCCTCTCTCTTCATTAACTACAAGACTCATGGAGCATGGGGAATGTGAAAGCTCATAAGTTATGTGTCATAGAATATGATTCTATGACTCGTACTAAATGCTAGAATACAAAGTGGTGACATAATGGTGACTCTTGACCGTTGGAGTGTCTATTCACTCTCAAGGTGAGTTCACACACTAGACCAAGTTGAGCTTGATTCTTAATACGCCCCCTCAAGCTCAAGTCGGGTCGGTTTCAGACGGTATCCGAAATCCGCTTTGACTCGCGTTACGGAGTCTGCGTCGACTCGCATTTATGCGGAGTTGCGGAATCCGTGCTCCAGCTTGCATTGTGCGTAGTTGCGAAGTCTGTGCTTCGGCTTGCGTATTTCTTCGCGACTTTGCACGGTAGATCGGCTCTTCGCGGCTTCATTGCGCGGTTGCGGAATCCACGCGTTATTGCGTAGTGTCTTCAGTACTCCCCCTCAAGCTTGACAGGTCAGGGATCGTCAATCCGAGATCGGTCATGAATTGCCATAGCTTGTCAGCTCCTAAGGCTTTAGTGAAGATGTTGATCGTTTGAAGATTTGTGTTAATGTGTTGTAGGTCGACATCGCCAGCTAGAACGCGCTCTCAGATGAAGTGATAATGCACTTCGATGTGCTTTGTCTACGCGTGGAACACCGGGTTCCGAGCCAGATAGATACTGCTCATGTTGTCGCAGTAAAGGGAAGTCGGATCCTTGATGGGTACGCCCAGATCCTTCAAAATCCTCTTGAGCCATACGGTTTCACATGCGGCCACTGTCGCGCCCCTGTATTCTGCCTTTGTGCTCGAAAGAGCGACGGTTGGTTGCTTTTTGCTGCTCCAGGATATTGCTCCGTTGCCGAGGGAAAAACAAATCCGGAGGTTGATCTTCTATCGGCTTTGTAGCCGGCCCAATCAACGTTGTCGTGCCTTTCGGCTCCGGATCGTTGCGTGAGTCGGGTGGGAACCACAGAGGTCTTGGACTAGGAGAAAGAAGTTCGTGAGATAGAGATTAATTATGAATAAATAGCGAAGAGAAAGATAAGAAACTCGTGAATCACACGAGTATACTATATTAATTGGTACTTAGGGTGTTAAGAGAGAAGTAGATGTATAAATCGTGAATCCCACGAATAATTTTTGTATTGATTAATTCTTAATCCAAATAATCAACAACCACTACAATGTGCTCCCCATCCTTATATAGTGATGGGAGAGACTAAGCATAGCTACATGCTTTTTCTCATATGTTCATGCACCCTAAATGTGCATGTGATGCTTTTTTTTTTATTATTATTATTTCCTAAGTATAGGGCTCACGCACGCTAGATGTGCATGAGTTATTTTTTTTTTAGTGTCTCGTGCTTTTTCTTTTTCATATATTAAAGAAATACACGATTTACCTTTTAATAAAGGTATGCATAAATAAAGGTCTTATACATATTAAATCTATATTTAAAACACTTAAGATAATTTAATGTAATGGTAAGGTTGGGGTTTGTCAACGTGGAGGTGCAGAGTTCGAATCACGCCCTGCGCAGTAGTGAGTATTTCCTTTCTTTTTACATTTATGTCTCTTTATCCGGCTCTTCCTTGCCGGTATGCCGTTTTTCCTCCTTGCCGGTATGCCGTTTTCCTCCTTGCCGGTATGCCGTTTTTCCTCCTTGCCGGTATGCCGTTTTCTTCCGGTTCTCACCGAGCACTCCATTCTCTATCCGGAGGGACAAAAATATAATTTCCACATAGTGTGCAACCTACACTACGACACTCGCCCCCTCCAAACCCGCACATCCTCCGGTATGTGCCGAAGTTCTTGATTCTTCGTATCCGTCTTCATCCGAAGCTTCCTCCGATTCTCCCCTTATGTCGACTATGAGTTGTAATCCACTTTCTTCGCTTCCCGCATCATTGTGGTCTTCGTCCGATTGCTCCTCGTTGTCGGCCTCGACTTGGATCACATAAGGTTTGTCGTCGGTCCGCTTCTTGAAAATCTTCACCCGCTTCCCGGCTATAGGCACTCGTAGTATTGTTCCATCCAACTCGGACAGTCGGTACGTCCCGTTGTCGAAGACCTTCCGAACCTCGTACGGCCCGAACCACCTTTTCGCGAATTTCCTCATCGTTGTATGTTGATGGTCCAAGCTACTATCATAGACGATCACCCAATCTCCTTCTTCAATCCTCCTCGGTCGTAGTCGGTGCTTTGTGTCGAACCGGCTTTTGTTCCGGAATCGTGCTTCTTGCTGTCGGCGTGACGCTTCCGCTACATCTTTCGGTCTTCCTTCCAGTTGTCGTATCCGGACCGCTAGTAGTTCTTCCCGGCTCATCTCCTCCTTCCACGGTAGTATTGTCCATGTCGCGATTGCGGTTTCCGTTGGCATTACCGGTGCTTGTCCGGTCATGAGTTCTGCCGGCATGTAACCGGTCACGGAGCTATGCGTCGTCCGATCCGCCCATAGTGCATACGGAAGCATTTGTGGCCAATCCTTCACCCTTCCGTCGCATGCCTTCGCAAGTGCTTTCACGATCGGACTATGTCCTCGTTCGATCTTCCCGTTGGCCTCCGGATTGTAGGCCGTTGTCAACGTTAACCGAACTCCATGTTTGGCGAAGAATCCCCTAGCTTTGTCCGAGTCGAGTTCTCCCCGGTCCGCAATCACTTGTCCTACGCAGCCGTACCTACAAAACACTTCTTCCAAAAGAAATTGGCACACCGCGGCACACGTTTTCCTCCGAAGCGCTCGACCTTCAACTTGGTTTGTGAGATCTTCTCGAGCTAACACCAAGTATTTCTTTCGTCCAATCCCGGTCGGCATAGCTACAATGTCGACCATCCACTTGAAGTTGATTGTCGGTGAGAATGTCGGATGCAGCTCATCTCGGTGTCGGACCCCGGAGTAGACTTGACATTTCTCGCAGCTTTCTGTGAACTCCGCGACATCTTTATACATGTTCTTCCACCAATATCTTTGCTTGATTTTCACAAAAGTTGCCCATGTTCCTCGATGTCCAGCCCAATCGGATTCGTGGAACTCAGACATTATCCGGTTTCGTTGTTCTTTCATCCCGACTACTCGAAGTGGTATCCCATCCGGTCTTTTCGGCGTCCTCCATATTAAACCGTTTTCCAAGAAGAACTTTTGGACTTGCCTCTTCTTCCTTCGGATCTCGGCTCTCCTTTCTTTATCATTGGTTGAATCCTCGACCTCTTGTAGCATCTTCCCGATCATCAAGGTTTCCCCCTCGTATTCTTCTTCCCGGAATTCTCGGATCACGTTCACTCGGCATATGTGTTCCGACGTGAAGTAGTCTTCGGAAACTTCTTCATTATCTGATTCGGTTATGTCGTCTTCAAACCGCGCCCTCGATAACATGTCCGCTACCGCGTTGTCCTTCCCCGAGATGTGTCGAACCTCCGGATTAAGTGACTTGACATATGCAATCCACCTTAGCATAGCCACATCCGGTATCGTACAACACCGCATCATCCCGAGTATCGGAAGACAATCCGTCTCGATCACCACTTCAGCTCCGATCAAATAATCCCGATCCGATTTTATCGCCGACACGACTCCCCACAATTCTCTTTTGACTTGTGCATATCCGCGTTGCCTTTCGTTGAGGACCTTTGCTCCAAATCGGATCGGATACCGCGAACCATCCGAGTCGGCTTGATTGATGACCCACCCGATACCGGTTGGACTTGTATCAACCGTTACTATGATTGGCCGCTCGTAGCTTGGCTTCTTAAGTGATTCCGCCCTCCATAGTGTCTTCTTGAGCTTCCTCATGGCTTTAGTGTGTTCCGGTTTCCACTCGAATTTCTTACCTTTCCGCAACAAGTGATAGAGCGGGTCCGCTATATGTGCATAGTGCGGAATCCATATGTGATAGAATGCACACGCACCTAGAAACCTTCGGACTTCCGACGTTGACTCACATACTTCCTTCATAGCTTGAATCGCATCGATCTTTGTTGGTGACGGTCTTCGGCCGTAGGGTCCACATAGATGTCCGACCACCAATATTTCTTCTTGCCCGAATGCCGATTTCTCCCCGGAAAGTGTTAGGTGCACATCTTCTAGCTTTCGCAACACTTTCTCGCAATCATGAATATGGTCGACCACGAACTTTCGGCATCCCCGATCATCCATAGTCTCATCTTTTTCTTCCACCGCGCATCCTTTCATCGGAATGTCATCTAGAAACGGCATCGTTATCTCCGGGATGCAATCTCGAAGCACCTTGTTCATCGCGTTCATCATATGTGCAACCGAGTTTGTCGCTCCTTGTGGTAGTGTGCACATTCGAACTAGTCCTATCGGTGTCCGCATGGTAGTGATGTCTCGGCTCTCCACGGCTAGTTGGAATTGGTCATACCCCGAGTATAGGTCCCCGATGGAGTATATCGCACGTCCGGCAAAAGCTTCCGCGAATTCGTCCACTATCGGACCGACTCCCGAGTTCCGGATCGTGACCTTGTTCACCGGTTGCAAGTCTTGGATGAATCGGAGTGACCCATTCTTCTTCGGAACCGTAAACCATCGATTTGAGTACGGAGCACTTGATGGCTCTAGAATCCCCATCGCCACCTTCTCCTTGAGCAAGTCGATGACTTTCGGAATATGCGCCCGTGGCACCGGAATCGGCTTCAGGTTCCACGGTACATGATCAATCGTGAAAATCACCATCGGCTCCACTATCTTTGGATCAATGCATCCGATCTCCCTCGATGCGAACGCGAATGCTTTGCCGTGTTGCTCCAACATCTCTCGAAACCGTTTTTCTTCTTCTTGTAAGAGGAACCCACCTCCACCGATCCAAAGTTTCTTCCGGGTCTCATCTGTGAAGGCATGTCCGATATCCACGGACTTCCGAAGTGTCGGATCTCCCGAGACTTCTTTCTTCTTTTGTTCGCTATCGGCGGGTAGTGGTCCCGCGGCCGGTTTCACCTTCTTCTCCACGGTCTTGTATTTCGTACTTACCATTGCTTCTTCTTTGCGGAGCGCATCCGGCCCCATTTTCGCAATGATCTCGTACATCTCGACCGATTCCACCGGGACTACCCGGTTCCCTTGGCTTTTATCTTCCGCAAGCTCTTCAAGCCGTTGTAGTGTATTCCCATAGAACACTTCCTCGATCACTCCCACGATTTCTTCGTCTTCTTTTATTATTGATGCCGACCGTAACTTATCCTCCACTTGTCGGTATTGTTTCTTCATTCCTCCGGTTACGGCCGTGTACGTAGATGCCCCATCCGGCCCGATTCGTACTTGTTTTGCTCCGAGAGTTTTCTTCCTGTGTGGGGTATCAGGGCTTCTCGGACTATCACTCCCCCACTCCGCAACAGTCCGCTTTAAAAATCCATTCTCACTTGGGACAAGAGTTCCCTCTTGTTCCTTTCGTGATTTGCCGGCACCGTTAGGAATTGGACGGATTTCCCTCCGTTTTGGCTCCGAATTCGCGCAAAAGCCGCACCACTATCGAGCACCTTCGTCTCCATCCGTGAAGCCGTGATAAAGGGTTGGCCGAGGATGACAGAATGTGAAACCTCATCCTGCACAAAGAAATTTTGGTCAATTTCGACATCCCCGATCTTTACCGTCACATCCGGACAAGCCGCAAATAGGTCTTCTGTCGTTTTCGTGGCTGCCCGAATCTTCCATCCATGGTTGGTGTTTATAGGCCACTTCCCCTTTCGGTAGAACTCCTTGGACATCAAGTTGATCTCCGATCCGTGATCAATCAATGCTAGCACGGGTTCTTTGATGTTGCCGATTCGGACCGGAGTCTCCGTAGTCGCACGTGCCCAGTGTGGCTTTGTATAGTGGGAGTTCGGAATTTCGCCTTCCACTTCGGTGTCGTTCATTGAAACGGTATTTGCATTCACCCTTGGAGCATTTTCCTCCGTACTTTGTCTCTTCCTTTTTACGAGATCCACGAGAAGATCGTGAAACTCCTTCTTCGCTATTCCGAGTAGTTCCCGCAGCGAAAAATCTACCCGGCTATCCAAGATTCTTTCCTCGAACACTCTTTTCAAGTCGGTTTGTTGTTCTATGTCCGAGGCGAGCTTGAATGCCGGAGTCGCCTTTTCTTTTCCCTTACCTCCGGAGTTCCAGCTTTCCGGTATCTTCGATGGCCCGGCCGCATCCTCCGTGCGCCGTCGTTTCTCGTCCACATACACCTCATGTAATTGACACAGGGCGTATATGCTATTCTTGTCAACAGGGCACTCCCATCCCGTAGCTTCCCGGACGCCTTCCGCGGTGTTTCGGATATCGTTGGAGTCGGTTTTCTCGGTGTTTCCTAGCACCTCCGGCCAGAAAGACGCCTTCGCTTCCGTTGACTCCCCGACACATATTCCCGCGGTTGTCGCATAGTTGCTTCTTGCCGCTAACTCCTCCTCGAGCACCTTCTTCATGCCGCCTTTCCGGAAGTTCGGTCGGAGTGGCTTCCGAGAGTCCATCGAATGAATCCGGTTTCCCTCGTAGTAGATGAGATCCCGTCGTAGCGCCTCCTTATGGTCGTCGCAATCCCTCCGATCGTGTTCGGCGCTATCGCACCATATGCACCGTCGATCCGTATATTTGGAGCTTGTGGGGCGGTCATCCGACTTCTTCACCATCGCGATCTTTAGATTCTCCATCTCCTTCAGCAGCTGCTCCACCGTAGACGCGTCGACTCCCTTCTCGGCCGTAATCTCCCGAGCCCTCGGTTGATGGTCTTCCAATCCCGTTCTCGGTTTCGGAATCGGTTCCGAAACCCTCTTTTCTTCGTTGGCAAGCCATTGCCCCCTCTTCGTGTACCGCGCGACGATATCCCGCACGCTTTCCCATGTTTCGGTGAGGCCGCTTTCCGTGGTCGTGTCCTCAAGAAGCACTCCGAGATCTTTCCGGTCCCGGACGTCCACAGCTCGCAAAAACATGATGACTTTGTCCGGTGCAAGAATAGTTTGATCTCTCGCGGACAACCTCCCGAACCGACTTTCGAATGTCGAAAACACTTCGAGGACCTTCAGCCCCTTACCTGACGTTTCCACCCAATCCTCGAATCCCCTCCGCGTTGCCTTGGAGGAGTCCTCGATGGCAAACGTGGTCTTTAACGCCTCTTCGAATGCTTCCCACGTCGGATTTTGTTGTTGCAACCCGTGGATACTCCCTTGAAGCCCGTCGGTCGCCACCCGGTTAAAGGATGTCACTTGCAGTCCTTCCGAAGCCCGGCACCGGAGCATCTCCGCCTTGTAGTCCTGCAAATATCGCGACACATCCTTACCATTAAATTGCCCGTTGCGTTGCACGAGCCGCTCTACTGATGCCGAAATCTCCGACATCGTGCGTTGTTCTTGAAGCATCCGTTCGAACATCGCCATCATATTGTTAGCTTGTTGAGCCTCCATCTCCTTGCCACCCGTCTTCACGTCGGGTTCACCAATTGTGTCGTGCCTTTCGGCTCCGGATCGTTGCGTGAGTCGGGTGGGAACCACAGAGGTCTTGGACTAGGAGAAAGAAGTTCGTGAGATAGAGATTAATTATGAATAAATAGCGAAGAGAAAGATAAGAAACTCGTGAATCACACGAGTATACTATATTAATTGGTACTTAGGGTGTTAAGAGAGAAGTAGATGTATAAATCGTGAATCCCACGAATAATTTTTGTATTGATTAATTCTTAATCCAAATAATCAACAACCACTACAATGTGCTCCCCATCCTTATATAGTGATGGGAGAGACTAAGCATAGCTACATGCTTTTTCTCATATGTTCATGCACCCTAAATGTGCATGTGATGCTTTTTTTTTTATTATTATTATTTCCTAAGTATAGGGCTCACGCACGCTAGATGTGCATGAGTTATTTTTTTTTTAGTGTCTCGTGCTTTTTCTTTTTCATATATTAAAGAAATACACGATTTACCTTTTAATAAAGGTATGCATAAATAAAGGTCTTATACATATTAAATCTATATTTAAAACACTTAAGATAATTTAATGTAATGGTAAGGTTGGGGTTTGTCAACGTGGAGGTGCAGAGTTCGAATCACGCCCTGCGCAGTAGTGAGTATTTCCTTTCTTTTTACATTTATGTCTCTTTATCCGGCTCTTCCTTGCCGGTATGCCGTTTTTCCTCCTTGCCGGTATGCCGTTTTCCTCCTTGCCGGTATGCCGTTTTTCCTCCTTGCCGGTATGCCGTTTTCTTCCGGTTCTCACCGAGCACTCCATTCTCTATCCGGAGGGACAAAAATATAATTTCCACATAGTGTGCAACCTACACTACGACAACGTCTGTGTACCCCTCGAGTCGTATTGGCATCGCGGTCTTGTAGAGGATGCCGCAATCCATTGTGCCACTCACGTATCGTAGAACTCGCTTAGTGCAATTCAAGTGAGTATCACGCGGTGTTTGCATGAATTGACTAAGGAGACCGACCGGATAACTGAGATCGGGTCGAGTGATCATGAGGTAGATGAGACTCCCGATGAGTTGCCAATACTGAGTCGGCTCACACGCTTTGGTGCTGGAGCTCGCATCTAGTTTGAGATTGCGATCGAGCGGGGTTGCCGCGGATTTGCACTCAGCCATACCGAACTTGTATAACAAGTTTAGGATGTCGTGCCGTTGAGAGATTATGATTCCGGCCGGAGTCCGAATTACCTCGATGTCGAGGAAGTAGTGGAGCTCCTTCATGTCTGTCATCTCGAACTTGTCGGAAAGGAGGGATTTGACCTTATTGATTTCGATGAGATGCTCACCTGCAATGACTAGGTCATCCACATATAAGATGATGACGATCGAACTTGAGGAATCACTTCATATGTAGAGGGAGTTGTCCGATTTTGACATACGGAAGCTGATTTGATGAAGATATTGCGTTATCTTCAAATGCCAAGCACGCGGTGCTTGCTTGAGGCCGTAGAGTGGCTTCTTGAGTCGGCATACAGCTTTCGGATGGGTGCTCGAGGTGAAGCTGGGTGGTTGTATCATGTACACCTCCTCTTCTAATTCGCCCTGTAGAAAGGCGTTCTTGACGTCCATTTGATGGAGGTGCCACCTTTTCGCCGTGGCAAGCGCAATTACGGTCCGTACCGTCGTCATCTTTGCCACCAGGGCAAAGGTCTCCTCGTAGTCAACTCTGTGCGTTTGGGCGTAGCCTTTTGCTACGAGTCGCGCTTTGTAGCGGTTGACGGAACTGTTGGTGTTGTACTTACTTTGTAAATCCATCTGCATCCGATCGCCTTTTTGTGTGGTGAGATGGGAACGAGATCCCATGTCTCGTTCTTGCGTAGTGCCTGCATCTCCTCGTTCATGGCTTTGATCCATCGCGGATCCTTGGCTGCTTCGGAAAATGTTTCCGGCTCGCGTACTGTTGCCACCTTCATCATAAAGGCATAGTGATATGCCATGTAGTCGTTGTAGCCGAATCGACTGACTGGATTCTTTTCACGGGTGGAGCGATGGAGCTTTTCATTTGCAGAGATGAGGGCTTTCTTAGCTCTGATTGGTACATCGAAGCTGCCAAACTCATTTTATGTTAGAGGCAACGTCTCTTCTTTGGAGAGGATAGCATAAGGCATTATTTTGTGCTTTGCAACCTTTTTCATCAAGGATGGGTTCAACAACCAACAAATGGGTCTAATGTTGCATTTTATAATAGAATAATTTCATGTTTTATTTTTATATGATTATAGTTATAATGCATTTTAGTGTTTTATTGATCTAGATTGGTACAAGGTTTAGACCTTACAAATACATATTTCTTTAGGAGTTACCAACAATCACGATGTCCCATTAACCGCCTTTACAAGAATCATCCTTTTGTTGGGATGGCAAAGTTCAATTGACCTTCAAGTTTCTCAAACATGCCTTCATATTGGCATGGTACTATCCTCCATCCAACTAACTCCAAGCAAGCCCGTTTAGTTCAAGTAGATGGCTCAATTTTGCCCTTGTCACCATCCTACCCTAGTTGGATGATTGTGGTATCCTACATATTATCACACTCTACTCCCAATTTTTTGCTCACCATATGATAAGTTGTTGATCTCTATCATCTCCACATTTGAGGGATGGCATGCTTACTTTTTGAGGGTTCAAAATCACCCCTGGGTGGTCATAGATTACAAACCTCATGTACTCTACCATCCATACCTTTGTTAGTTAGCAAGATTACTGGGCCAACTTTCTCGTAGGTGAAGATTTCAAATCTCACTCTAACCATGATCCCAAAAAATAGACACCCTTTCTCACTAGATAAAGTTTGAGCTGTATATGAGGGATGATGTTTGCCCCATCTTCTAATGGCTTTCATACTCTCTTATTATTATTGATGTTGTTACTTTCTCTCTCTCTCTCTCTCTCTCTCTCTCTCTCTCTCTCTTTCGTCACCGTTGAATTGCTCTTGCTTTTCTTAGATGTGGGTGGTAGAATGAGATCATAGATCCAACCATTATTTTATCTAGTTATACTTCATTCATTGTGATTTGACCCTTTAACTCCTTTGAGATGATTGACTTAACCTATTCAAATATCCAGTAAATTATCCTATTCTTAATAAGGCATTAAAGCCCGCTTAATATTTATAGATGCCAGATCATGTACTTGTTTATTTTAGAATAACTCGTAAGATAACCAACACTTGGCATGCTCCTGGGACAATATCTTATATGCTCCAAACAAACCAAAAAGAAAGAAAAGTGAGATGTGTCCTTTTTAAGTATAAAAAAAATTTGATTGAGGGAAACACAGAGCCACACATGTTTCGCGTTGCATTGGGAGCCACACCATTAATAAGTGTATTTTTCTTTCTAGAATTAGTTTAATTTGCAGGGGTTAGTGCTACTCCATATTGTAAGGGTCACTCAAATAGTGGCTTACCCTTCACCTTTGTGCGAGTTTTGTCTAGCATTCCAAGTTTTAGCTAGGGTTAATGTGGAAAGCCTAGTTTAACATACTTCAATGTCAATCTAAGTTTTTGCTACATCATCCAAATTCAAGAAGTATACCACTTAATCATGACATCTTGAGACCTCGTGGAAACTCTGTTAGTGATGTTAAGTTCTCTTATTTTGATCCATCTTGTAACAACCAAGGTATAACATTAGATAATATTCAATGGTATGGGGCACCATTGGTATTTTATATTTATCATATTAAGATAGCATTGTAATGAAGGGCTAGCTATTCCCTGTTATATAGCTCAACACCTAAGTCTCCTAGACCAACTAAATATTGAAAGGTAGCTTGACCTTCACATGTATAGTAGTTGATGTGGGAGTGACCGGCTAAATATCGAATCTATATAGTGATACTTAAAGGTGTGATCAAACTAGTGTGCAATTTGGTCTTCCTCGCATAAAGCCGAAGTACATTGAGGTGTGACATCACTTCAAACAAGACTATGTCGAGAAGAATCAAAATTATGTTCCTAAACTGCACACATAGGACAATGTTGTGGATGCACATGCTTGCTTTGGTACCCCCCCCCTTATGGACATTATAGTACATATGTTGATGACCAAATCATCGATGGAGAGGGGTTGCCAGTGGGTCACAAGTTGATAATAGAGAGGAGATCCATGATCATGAAGGTTTGAGGATTGTGGTGCCTAAACGACAACCTTGGATGATATGATTAGAAATGGCAAGAACTCAAGACTTCATATAAAGGAGGATGTATAACGTGGTAATGAAGGGGATTCTCAAGGCAGAGAACTAGGATAGAGAGATAATGAAGGGATTCTTCTCTGAATGATCTGAAGAGCCTAGTAAAATACATATCCACGAAGAGAAGGAAGAGGGTATTTTGGTAAATATTGAAATGTATCAGAGAGGGTGGGTGGGTGGGTGGGGGGGTATGCAGGCGAATTTGGAAAGCTTCGAGGGTTTATTTATTTATTAGGGTTTTAGGCTCAAGCCTCAGACTATATAAATCACTGCGAGTTGGGAGGATTCTTTCTGTGCGTGTGTGTCAGGAAGACTCAGAGGGACAGACAGACAGACAGAAACAGCAGCGTGGAGCGAGAGGCCGCTGTAATTGGATCAATGGCTCAGAGAGGAGGCAGCAACAGCAACAGCAACAGGAGGCGAATCGAGGCTGCGAAGACAGGATCAGGAGGAGGAGGAGGAGGAGGTAGCGAGAGTCTCCTCTCCCGACTGAATGAATCTCTGTTTCAATCTCCTGTGGTGATACGATCGAAGAAAGCCGCCTCTGAGGTATTTCGGAGGACAAGGAACGCCTTCTGGTACATTGGAACCTCACTTCTTGTTCTCGCTGTCCCCCTAATAATCGAATTAGACAGAGAAGCTCAGCTCGTTGAGCTTGAAGGCCACCAGACCACTGTCTTAGGTGCTCCATCTCAGCCCCCCCCTGGCTTTCTTATGAGGGTTTAGTTCTACTAAGAGAGGATTTTTACATTTATGTACAATTTATATAGTGTTTCTAATTATTCTGTCGTCTTTCTTCTTCTTCTTCCTCTTCCTCTTCCTCCTCGTCTCTCTCTCCCTCTCTCTCTCTTGTATGATCCTACTTAATGGCTTAATGGAGGTGATACGAGTTACATTTAGATCCGATTATGTCTATTTTCTTGTGCATCCTTTCCTTTCGGGTTGTCTTTCTTGTTCCTTTCTTTAAATTTGTGTCTTATCCAAATCCGAAGGGAAATTGAACGTTTTTCCTTTGTCATATTGTAAAGATACTTTTACATGTTTTGTTAACCGAGATGCTTTATTGGACATGGTTTCTTTCCTCTCTATTTTTCTCTCTTGATAATGTCAGGATATTTCTTGTGAACGAGTAGTATTTGGCGCAGTTTTAAGATGATCCATTATTCTCTGAAATAATTTGGACAATTTAAAGCTTATTTTTATATCTTTTTATCGGCGTGGTTCAATCGGAGTTGTTATTTAGTCTTTTGGGAAGGTTTTCTTGCTGTGGTATGGTTGAAAATGTCTAGTCTTTTCTTTGAGATTTCTTACTGTGGCATGGTTGAGGATGATATCTAGTATTTCATCAGAGATTTTTTACTGCTGCATTGTTGAGGAAGATATCTATTCCCTCATTAGATATCTGTTGCTCCCTTAATTTGATATCTAGCTTCCTATTAGTGTTCTGGCGTAATTGAGGATTATTCATGTAGTTTCTCATTGCTTATTTGCCATAAATTTGAAGTAAAAATTGGAGGTTCCATCCTGTCATGTGGCCTGGTTTTAAATTACTTTTAGGCCTATCATTATGATATTTTACTTAGATAATTTCTTGGTTTTAGTTGGTGATTTGGAAATTTGTGATATAATTAATGATTTGATATATGTATCTTAAGATGATCAGTAGTTCATTTTAAAACTCATTTTCTAGCGTCTCACAGGGTTTTATGGTAGTTCTGACTTCTCATTATTGATTTGACATGGCTTCTAATGGTTTTGTAGTTCTCCTATGTAATGGCGTAAATTTAAATCCTTCTCTCTTGTGTCTCGCTTGTGGTTTTGCATGGTTAAAGGTGACTTCATAATATCACATATGTATGCTCTCCGATTTCACGCATATAAATTTGGCCATGCTTGCTGCTGTCATACTCTGCACTATAATAGTATGTATGATGCTACACTCCTACTTGGTTGCTTTAATTTCTTCCCTATCTTTGTATCTTCTCATTTCAGGTTTGTTATGAAAGTTAATTGTCTAGATCTTTTGTGACCAAATAGCGCTATTGTATGTAAGGCATTTCATGAAGCTTTGTTAACTATTTAAGAAAATTATAAATGGACTTATCTAATGTTGTAGAGGTTAGGAACTAGAGATTTTGAAATCACACGAATAAGGTCTTTTGTAGATCTTCAGAAGGGTTGATGCAAGGGTTTGTAATATATGTAAGAGTCATTTATCGAGGGTTTGTATGAGTTGTATGAAATTACAAGTTCAGAGGGTTTAGATGAGGAGAATTGTTACAATGATTGTGACTCCATATAGAAGAGATGATTGATAGCAAGCACACACATTCAGCCTTTGTTACTGTAGCTAAGGTCTATGGAGAACTTGGCGGTATTGTCTCCTTTTTATGATTCATACAGAATTACCCATGCAGCTGATTGTTTCATTTATTCAATGACTTTGATTGTGCAGCTTAAGCTTAAATGTTTTAAGTAAACTAGATTAAACTCCAAAGAAGCTCAAAAAAATCATTTGAAATTTTTGGAACGGTTTAGGGTTTATGTACCAGGCAGATGAATCTTAAACAAGTTATAAAATACTTTATATTTTTTCCAAGGGTAAATGAATTATCTGCTTTGCAGATGGATGGTCTTAAATGATCTAAATATATCAAAGACACATGATGCTTTGCATTAATGAACCAAATACTAGCACTGAATGCGATGTATATGTCTTAGACAGAAGAAAAATGTCTGCTGATAGAAGACAATCTCTGTTTAATGATCTGATCTGGAAACACAATTTTCACAAAATTGTGATAATCTCATCACTAATGAAAACTTACTTCCGGAAGGGAGTAATACCACTTCAGAAAACCACACATCAAAGAAGAAAAAACCAGTCTTTATGTAGTTGGTTCTATGTCTTTAGATTTTCATGGTATCATTCATACATACCCTAATATTCTATATTGTATTTGTCTTAAGAGGGTGTGGTTCGGTGTACCTGATTATCTTCATCACAGTCCAGTGCAAATGTTTTCAATGTTCTGTACGGTTTCATGCTTAATTCTGTGTCGATTCATAATGAATAATGAAAACACAACCTTAAAACAAACTGACCCAGCATGAATTAATTGTCAACACTATGTGTTGATTCGTAGATTTAGTGAGCTGAATATATCTTCTGTTTCATCAAATATAACATCACACTGAGGTGAAGAAAATATAAATAACAGTGAAGTCACCAGGATGGCGTTTGGCCCTCCTAACCTATATCAGTGCTTTTCTTAAGTCACAGCTTAAGCAAATAATTAGTGTGTAAGAATTGTTGTGATACAATGCGTTTTTAACTAATCAAAATCTGCATCATCATCATCTGGCAAAGGTTGTTCTGCAGCTTGCCTCAGTTCAGCTTCATGCCTGAAATAACATCATCGTCTTCGACTTAGAACTATACATTTGACATGATCGCAACTTGACTGGTATTGCAATATCTTGACATAGTTGCAATCAGTTAACATACTGTTGATTTAGTACAACAATCTTTAAGCATTTCTCAACAGAATCTCAATGTCCAAGAACAATATCTTAAACCATTGAGAAGCATCCAAGAACTTACTGTGCCTGTGTAGCTAAGTCGATTTGGACCTCGGGAGGAGCAAGGGCAGGTGATTCCACAAAATGAAGATTTGGATCTCTGAGAAAAATCCAAGGTCAATATTTCTAATTTCAGTCACCACCACAACAATATGACATGAATTAATTTGTTATTTTTCAAGAACATTGACATATAATAGAATTAACTAGTTTGTCAAATTTCAGTCACTAGGTTGATTGATGCATTAGGCTACTATTCCTAATTTATAAGCTTACCCAGACAACTTCCTGGCAAGATAAAGAAATGGTTTCTCAAAATTATAGTTGCTTTTGGCTGAGATTTCATAGTACTGGAGATTCTTCTTCCTATGGAAAGTAACTTGCTTTGCTTTCACCTGTCTGTTCTTGACATCAACCTTATTCCCACACAAAACGATAGGAATATTCTCACAGACCCTGAGGAAAAAAAATGAAACTTAAAACGAATTTCAAACTCTCTAAATAATATTTGACGAAAAACATCTGAAATAAAGGCCAATTTACTTTCAGATATTTGGAACATTAAGAATTGCTGATATACCATGAAAACCATTATCTTACCGGCAAAGATCTCTGTGCCATGTTGGTACATTTTTGTATGTCAACCGAGAAGTTACATCAAACATGATAATAGCGCATTGTCCATGAATACTACAATAAATCACATTTAAATCATTTAAACAGAAATAATAAAACAATAGATATTTATCTTTCACTAGCATAGTGTATTAAGGAGAATACATGTTGCAAGAATTCACACCATATTATCCATATATCTGATACTAGAATAATAGTAAGGATTGAAGATCAACGAAGAAATGGACTCTTAAGCCATAAGTATCCTTACACTAGCATAACGCATGTATCTGACACAGGCATAGCAAAGTATGTTTGACATACCTATCTGACAACAGCAGCATAACATTAAGAAAAAATTAAGAGGGGAAATGAGATATACTTACTAGTATCCATCACGAAGACCTCCAAACTTCTCTTGGCCAGCCGTATCCCAGCAATAGTACCGGATCTTTCCACAATTTGTGAAGAAATCTAGAGGATGCACTTCTACACCAATGGTAGCTGCGCAAAAAAGAAGCTTTGCCAAGTTTTACTTATAACCATTAACAGAACCAACATGTGATATGCGTTCAGACAAACAAAGTAATTTAAGCTTACGCTCATATTTCTTCTCAAATTCACCAGTCAAGTGACGCTTCACAAAGGTAGTTTTGCCTGTAATAAGCATCAGTAAGGAGAGTTAATTTCACATATACAAAGTTGGCAAAAACAGTCACTGCCAGAATTCATTTCATGTGGAACATTGTATACACGCACATGCAGATGATTATGCACACACAGACATACATATTGATATGATATATGTATATATAGTGAGATATAAACACATGAAGGAAGAGTAAATACCATACTGACTCAAACAATAATATTATATTATACCTGTCCCTCCATCTCCAACAATGACAAGTTTAAAGCTAGGGCAATCCGCTTGCTGACCTGCAAGAGCCTACGTATGAAGGCATAAGATTTCATTTAATAGTCTTAATCATTATTTCGACATTAAATAACTAGAGAACTAAATATTTAATGGTATCAAAGCCAACACATTCAATCTAGAATACATGAACAACCCTAATATTGTTGTCCATCATGTAAAATAGGGTCATGCATTATAGCACTTATACGCAGGCAAGTTTATAACGTGAACAGATGTTGCATATGAAAAAGCATCATGATCATCATGTCGACCATAACACAAAATTTGACGGTCAATATAAATCCAAGCAACATACTGGATTTGTTAATAGTTTCAGCTACCTTAAGATGATACGTAACTAATTCGTTGATCGTTGATCGACATATTCATGCATTAAGCCAAAGAAAGGGCATTGAGTGAGAAGAAGATCAAGAAGAGGAGCCCGAAAGATGAAGCAGAAGCACAGGAAAGATGATGAGGAAGAAGAGGAATTTGAAGAAGGCAACGACGATGAAGCAATAGCACAATAAAGATTCAGAAAAAGAAGAGGATCGCGATGATGATGAAGCAGAAACAGAATCAAGGAGGAGGAGGATTTGCTTACCATATTACTGGCCTTCTGTATGTGTTGTGTTGGATTGGATTGTATTGTTTATCGTGGCTTAACGAAGTGATGGGATGGCGATGGCGATGGCGATGGCTATGGCTATGGCTATGGCTGCTGCTGCTTCTCTTCTGCAGTCGCAATCGCAATGGAGACGTGTGGGATTCATCCATTTCATTCGAGGAGGTTTTTGAGGAACGCCCCTTCCGCTCCCCTCCCCTCTTCTGCGGACACGTGGCAGCATATCGACCGTCCATACGAATTAGCTTTACATCAACGCTACGTTGAGATGCCGCCACGTGTTACACTAACACACGCCACGCAGGCGCCACTGTGGATGTAGACGTTCTATTTTCTGAAGGAATACGGTTCACACACAATAATAACTCCTCCTCTTTTTAACATCAAAATTTAACACTACTATTGCTACTTCTTTTCAGGATTAAGCCATTCCCAACTTAGAGAAAAGGATTATGTGTCTTATGTATATATACACACACACACACACATACACATATGTACATTCATGGTTCCTCTGCTTGCCTCATGTTCGATGCGTATTGGAAAAAACCCCCATGCATGTGTGTGTGTGTTTTTTTTACGTATAATACACCACTCATTGTTGTGCTTTGCGAGAGATTGATGTTTTCTGGAGGACAGACGTCCTACACGAGGACGTGACAATCAGGCTACGGTCAATTGAAGCTGGAAAGCTCTTGTACATGACCACACCACTTCCTACACCAACTCTCTATTTGAAAGAAATAGAAACCAATCTTATATTCTTCGATATTTGCATGAAGAAGGAAAGTTCCACCACATTAAAAGGCACTTGGATGACTATATAATAGACGTGTCCTTTGTCTCGAAAATATAGATCTCAAAATCAATGATGATGGTCAAGTGTTAGATTTTGTCCCATTCTTGGTCACATTTCTTATAGACATATAATGGATATGCTGATCAATATATGCAAACTAAAAACAATGCAATTCTTACAATGGAGGAGTATAAGGAAATCTTGAATTCCGAAGAATTGAAGGAAAAACATTTGAAAGTGGAATGAATGTTTCAACGAGATTCAAGCTGATGGTAGTGAACCAAGCGAGGATGCTCATCAATCGTCCTCATATCGCTATCATCGTTGGGCCCTAGCCTCAAGAACTCTCACACTCACCTCATTAAGAATATCCTAAATTAAGCAGTTAACTTATATCTCACAAGGGCCTAACTGTTAAGTACATTCACATGTAAAAGCAATTTAGATTACTTGTAATGGCACTTACAACACAACACCTCTATTAATTAAAGGAGTCACCCAACACATACAAGAAAAGAAGTGATTAAGGTTTGGCTAAATCGGTTGGTTTGAGAGAAGCCGGATCGGTTATCAAGACTGATTGTTCAAAGTTATCTCTGTTGCCCGACTTGATTAGACTAATTTTTCCTTAAGCCCATCTAGTGCTGAAATGACAAGAATCGGTCAACTGCGAGACACTTGGACATCTCATTTGATATGTTTTCGGCTGTGGAAATCTTCTTGAGGCCAAGCTTACTTGAGGTTAGACAGTCCCAAACGAAGTGGTATCAAACGTCGATGTGCTTCGAGGCATTGTGTTGGACAGGGTTCTTCGATAAGACGATAACACCTTGACTGCCGCTATAGAGAACTGGAGCCAAATTGAGATCGACTTGTCAAAATGTACACGCTAGCCGACCAAGCCATAGAGCCTCTTTTGCCGCATCGGACGTGGCTACATATTCGTCTTCGGTGGTTGAAGTTGCCTTGCACTCATGGAGTTTCAACTTCCATGAAATTGCTCCATTGTAGAATTTGAAGAAGTATCCCGTTGTGATGTTGATCATGGTGTACGTGAGCAAACGGAAAAGAAAGTTGCGAATCTGGGAAGTAAGCATCGGGCTTCTTGTCAAAGAAAGAGGAGAAACGAAAATAGCTTGTGTTGATATATCAAGATGATTACAAAGTATTTATTGTTACTCTTTTCTTACAATAATATAACTTATTTATCTCATTACAGTAGTATTTCATGTCTACTGTTATTCCCCTCCCCTTTTGATAAGATTACTCTTCCCCTTTTTATACATGAGGAAGGTGGGTGCATGAGTGCCAAGTGTCACCCATGCATGAACAAGTGGGTTCATGAGTGGCAACTGTTACCCACGTATTAGGAAGGTGGGTGTATGAGTGCCAAGTGTCACCCATGCATAAGGGGCACCTACTTTAGTGGGTAATAGCTAAAATACTTGATAAAAATGTGCTTTGAGTAAGTATTTATCTTTAAAAGTGGGTAATAGCTTTAATAGCTAAAATAGCTGATATTGATAATAACAAGTGTGTTGATAATAAGTATTTAGCTTTAAAAGTGGGTAATAACTTTAATAGCTAAAATAGCTGACAGTGATAATAACAAGTGTGTTGATAATAGGTCTTTAGCTTTAATAGCTAAAATATCTAATAATGATAATAGAAAAATGTGTTGATAACATGTATTTAGCTCTAAGATATTATGTTTTTCCGTAGATTCAACTAGTTATTTGCACATAATAAATTATCATCCTATGACGAGTGATTCTTATTAACTTATTAGCTATCGCTTAGCTAAACAACCATTTACAAAGATTTGAATCAGTTTGTATAATTTGGTAACGGTTATTTTCTCATCGTGGCACGAAAACGTCACAACATCCTCCCCCTCTAGACCCGCATATCCTTCGACATGCGCCAATGAACATCTCCTTCTTCAACTTCATGGATGTCATCTTCTTTGAGGAAGTTAACACTTTGATCTTCCTTTAAAATTTGACTCATAAGATGCCATATCATGTCCGCACGAGTTAATTCGTAATTCTTCTTGTTGAGATATCAAGCTCAACTAGATTTAGTTAGTTAGTTAACACACGTAACTTAGTAGTTACCTAGATAGAATCTAGTTAGTGTGTTAACCTTAAAGCCTTAAATAGGATTTTGTACTTGAGTGTGATACATTGTAGATCCTCCACTCCCATGTTCATTTAATATAGGACTTATACTTTTTGTACCTATAGTCTACTCATGCATGTGCACCTTTGCACATGAGATATATATATATATACCTCATTGTGGGTATTTTTGTATTTGATGATGGTTAATTAATATAGAGGAAAGGTCTTTGCTAGACTCTTGTTAATCATCCCCCATTTACATTATTGTTCATAAGTGTATCTTCCTCTCTCTCTTCCTCTCACACACATACACACACAAATCATATAATCTTCCGTTGTTTAACTACTCACATAATTAGTAACTAATTAACCCTAGTTAATTACCTAATTATTAACACTTCTTTATTTCTATCATTCTCCTGCCTAACAGTAAGAAATTGAACACTCCTTTTACCATTGGTACTTCGAATCCTAGCATATGGCGAGCCATCTTCAAGCACCTTCGTCTTCAGATGGAAGAGCCGTGGTCGATTACGACCATGACCAGATCTTCAAGGTTTCCAATCTTCACAAGTGTTTTAGTTGTTGCTCTCGCCCAATGTTTCTTAGCATAGTAGTTTTTTAGCTCTTTCAGCTTCTCTTCAAAAGTTGTCGTCGCAATAGCTTGTGAACCAACAATGGAAGAGCTTGGTTCACCTTTGATGACTTCCACCATTGATTTCTTTACTTTATTTCCTAGGTTTTCAACGGCTTCAATACTTTGCCATTTTCTTTTAATTCCATCTATTAGTGCATCATGAAATTCTTTTTTAGCTATGCCCAAAAGCTCCCTCAAGGAAAGCTCCACTTTGCTATCGAAAATTCTTTCTTCCATTACTTTTTTCAAATAAGTTGAAGCGTCAATATCTGACAATAATTTGAATGAGGGACTTTTCTTATCTGTACCTTTTTCAACGTCAAGGCTTACCATTTTCAGTTTTTTCGTCTCAGACCTCTTTTTAGTGCTTCTTAGCTCCCTCTTCTTGTTATCTTCATTTTCCGCCCATTTCCATTTCTCTTCCATGATCACTTCATGGGCCTGGTTTGTTGCAACCTTCGTGAAAGCTGAGAGGCCATCCGCTGGATCTTCCCAACTAGTATTGCTTCTGACAACATCACCTCCAGACTTCAGCTTTTCAAACTCAATTTTACCCTTTCTTGTAGCTTTCAAAATACACGACCAAAATTCAGATTCGGATCCTCCACCAACATGGATGACTGTAGTTATTGGTTGATAGACAACTTGCGTCCTAGTTGTTTCTGCATCTTCCATGATCTTTCTCATACCACCTCTTCTAAAGTTAGTTCGGAGAGGTAATCGAGCTTCAGAAGAATGAATTTTACCATCTTTGAAGAATATCACCCCTCTGTCTATCGCTTCTTGATAGTTATCACACCCTCCTCTTGTATGGTCAACGCTATCATACCATATGCATCTTCTTTCAAAATCTTTTTGGGGCTACAAGGATTTTTCTTCTTATTATAGCCTTGCAACATGTAATGAAAGATCTCATATACCTTTGATAAGATCGTCCATCACCGTTTCAGGTACCTTGGAAATAGTTGACAGACTCCCACTATCCTCCTCGATGCAAGTCTTCATTTCATCTTGAGAACTGATCTAGTTCATACCCCTGACAATCGAAAGATCTTCACACCATTGGGCTCTTTTGTTGATTCTTGTTGAGAATTGAACTCAACTTCCCCTAGAGAGAGTGTTCACACTAGTCAATGGACATCGTACTAGGATATGTTTGTAATTAGTAGAAACTTGGGCACTTGCCCTAGATCAGTTGGTATTTAAACCAACCTCTTGTAACCTAGTTACTATTGAACGTAATATACAATTTCTTGTTTTGAGGGCTCTCTCCCTCTTCCTCCCTCCTTCCCTCCCTCTCCCCCTCTCCCCCCCCCCCCCTCTCTCTCTCTCTCTCTTGTCTCATGCACACACACACACACACACAATCCTTCCTCTACATAGAATCACTCTCGATTCTTGACATGGTATCAAAGCGCGTGGTAGCTTGATCCAAGCCCATCGCCTTCACGTGTGTTGTGCTCAAGCTCACAGAGAACCGACTGATTGCAATAGCAACGATTCCTGCACAACTCACTTCAAGAGTAGAAGAAGTTCGACAGTGAACACCTAGATGTGAAGCGCTCTTCTCACCAAGAAGCTCGATAGAACAAACTTCGCATCTTTGGAGTAAAAGATGCATCAGTACCTTGTCGGACAAGGTTATTGGAGCTACATTGAGGGAGCTCACGAAATGCAACCCAACCCAACACGCGCCGACTACCTAGCGTGGGAGCAGGCCGCGAGCCGTGTGTGTTACCGGCCGGCAAAGGATTCCAGAGTGGGAAACGGAGAGTTATTTAAGTAGTAGGAATGTGGTTGTAATTAAGCTATGAGTGTGGACGGACGGACCGGAAACGGTATGCCGTTCCGGATCCGGACCGATCCCGAACAGACCGGAAACCTATTTAAAGGCCGGATACAATGTAATCATTAGCGGTTAATTAATGAAAGCTTAAGCGTTGTTATCTCTCTATGTTAATTGCCGTTCTGTCTTAATTGTTATATCTTACGCATGTGTTATGAAAGACGATCATAATAAGTAACTTAATCAAGTAGGATTAAGCGTTGAGGCAGATCCGGTTGCCGTAACACCCTTTGGGGAAGTGTCTTCCGTAGACACCCTGTGTTAGGCCATTGTCCGGCCCTAAGAGTTAACACAGTTTTTGGCGACCACGATTCCTGTTTTTGCAGCGAACGACGGCACGGATGGATGTCTAGATCAACGCACGACCTGGTTACAGATCGAACTCGACGCCTTGCCGAAAGGCAAAGGAGACACGAGGCTTTCCAGCGAGCGGTGCAGGAAATTAGAGCGGATCGCTCGTTTTCCAACGTAATCCGGAGAGTAGCGGAGGACTCCCTCTGGTTACAGCAAACATCGCACCCGGACGACGGCAACAGCCTAAGCAGCCTCCGGGAAACCGAATCCCTTCTCCATGCGTTGGCAAACGGAGAAGGCGAAGCAAAAGCCTTTTCAGCATATGAATCGGACTCCGAAGGGGAATACAGCGTGCACACGAACTACCGTAGCAGCAACGAAACCCTGGGCGGACCGGGGGACCAAGGATCGGATACCTTACCGACATTAGAACCGGAAGTGCTAACGCTGGAACCCCCAGAACCAGCAGAGGAAGAGTGACCGCCGACACCGGAAGTCAAAGAGGAGAGGCTGTTGGGAAACAAGGTCGTCTATGTGGAAGATCAAGAAGCATTCGATTGCTGTTGAGTACCTGCGTATGACAGTTTCTAGGTCGTTGCACAGAGAGAGAGAGAGAGAGAGAGACACAAAAGACTCTTTATTCCACAAAGCAGTAATACAACAACCCAACCTTACAAAAAGGTTACAAGGTCACTATATATAGTGACCGACTTAGGGCAACTACCCTTTATGCTAATTACATAAATGGCCAAAACGGGATAGTGTGAATACGTCCATTATACACATGTATTCGACACTCCCCCGTAATGGGCGTATACATGGGTTATCTAAGATTATAGGTATAGACTTAGGTTCTCGGACATATCAGCTTTGTTCGAGTCGGCAGGGTCCGAAGGCAGAAGACCGAACTGGTCGGGTCGGAACAGTTGAAGCCGATCATTAAGGAACTGATGTCGGTTGTCGGGAACCATCCTGCTCTGTGTCCGGCTCTAACCGGACTGGTTTGTCGTTACGCCCATCTGATGCCGAAGAGACCGAAAACGGTCTGCCGAAAGACACTTGGTCATTCCATCTGCGACATTGTCGGTTGTGGATATTTTCTTTAGACCGATTTTCCCTGAAATGACGCAGTCCCGAACGAAGTGATATCGAACGTCGATATGTTTGGAGGCGTTGTGGTGAACCGGATTTTTCGACAAGGCAACAACACCTTGACTGTCGCTGTAGACAACTGGAGCCGAGTCATGGTCGACTTGTCGAAACGTGTGCGCCAGCCGACCGAGCCACAAAGCTTCTTTTGCTGCGTCGGACGCAGCTACATATTCTACTTCGGTCGTTGAGGTCGCTGTGCACTCCTGAAGTTTCGACTTCCACGAGATTGCTCCATTGCCGAATTTGAAGCAGTATCCGGTTGTTGATTTCCGACTGTCTATACAGCCGGCGAAGTCCGAGTCGGTGTAACCGACTACGCCTGAGGTTCGGTTCGGACCGAAAAGAATGCCGTGGTCTTTTGTGCCAGCCAGATATCTGAACACATGCTTGACTGCGTTCCAATGCGATCGGCCAGGATTGTGCATAAATCTGCTAACGACTCCTACGGCGTGAGAAATATCAGGTCGTGTCGCGACCATCAGGTACATAAGGGAGCCGACTGCCGGTGCATACGGTACCGACTTCATATCTTCCCCCTCCGGACCGGATGTCGGGCAGTCTCGCTGAGAGAGCCGAAGATTCATGGGGAGCGGGGTTGAGGCAGATTTGGCTGATTGCATGTTGAAGCGTTCTAAGACACGTCGGGTATAGTCGGTCTGAGACAAAAAAAGATGTCATTTATCGCGATGCCGACTAATCTTCATGCCAAGGATGTGTCGTGCCGGACCGAGGTCCTTCATGGCAAACTTCAACCGCAGTTGCCGAATGAGATCGGCAAGTTCGCCCGCGTGGCGTCCAGAAATTAGCATGTCGTCCACGTAAATGATGAGGAAGATGGGTGATCCATCTTGAGCTGTGTTGGTGAAAAGACAATGGTCCTCATCGCTTTTTGAGAAGCCGATCGATTGGATGAAGTCGTCGAACTTCTTGTACCATTGTCGCGGTGCCTGTTTGAGGCCGTATAGACTCTTCCTGAGTCGGCAGACTAGATGTTCTTGGCCAGTCGCCACGAAGCCTTTTGGCTGCTCCATATAAATTTCCTCGTCAAGATCACCATGGAGGAAGGCTGTTTTGACATCTAGCTGAATCAGCTCCAAGTTGTCGGCTGCCACTACGCCGAGTAGGAAACGAAGGGTTGTCATTTTCACCACTGGTGAAAAAATCTCGTCGAAGTCGACGCCATATTCTTGTCGGAAGCCCTTCGCAACTAATCTGGCCTTGTACTTTGGGGTGGTCGAATCAGACGTCTCTTTTAGTCGATAAACCCACTTGCAAGGAAGAGCACGTCGGTTCCTAGGTAAGTCGACCAGATCCCAAGTCTTGTTTGCCCGAATGGAGTGCATTTCCGACTCCATCGCCAGATGCCAGGTGGCTGAATCGACAGATGTCGATGCTTCTTCGTAAGACGTCGGTTCGCCGGCGTCGGTGAAGAAAATTCCAGGAGAATACCTCTCCGGAGGTTGCGACAGTCTCTCGGATCGTCGAGGTATGATTGGACTGGTCGCATCGGGTATCAAGGTCGGATGGTCCGAAAGCGGATTGTTCTGCGGTGCCGAGTCGGGGTTGTCCGAGTCGGTAGTGTAAGGTTCAGCTACCCGTGAAGCTGACCGTGTGTTGAGAGCGGGGCCTTCTTGAAGGGTCGGCACATCGGAAAATGTTACCCTTCGGACTTCGATCGGTTTTTCGACTGATGGATTCATAGCCGACTCGTTGAACACAACGTCCGAACTTCGAACGATTTGTCTGCGTTCGGGGTCCCAGAGTCGGTATCCCATTTCGCCGTCGGATCCATATCCAAGGAAAATGCATTTCCTGGACCGAGGTGCAAGTTTTCGGCGATCATCTTTCGGAATAAGGGCGTACGCCTCGCATCCGAAGATCCTCAGCTTGTCGTAATTCGGCTTACTGCCGATCCATAGTTCCTGAGGAATTTGAAGTCCTAGAGGTCTACTTGGCGACATATTGATTATGTGTACTGCCGTGAGTAGAGCCTCTGCCCAGAAGCCATCCGACAGTCCGGAGTGTTGGAGCATGGAAACTGTCCGTTCTTGGATTGTCCGATTCATGCGTTCGGCAATCCCGTTTTGCTCCGGACTGTGTGGTGCCGTAAATTCACGTCGGATGCCGCGTTGTCGGCAGAATTTGACGAATTCTTCGGATTTAAACTCTCCCCCATTGTCTGTCCGAAAGCATTTCAGCTTTCGGTCGGTTTGATTTTCTACCATAGCGAGCCAATCGGTGAAGATCGAGAAGACCCGATCTTTGGTGCGAATTGGATAAGCCCACACCTTTCGAGTCGAATCGTCAATAAAAGTGACGAAGTAAGAGGCACCGCCGAGAGACTGATGCGGCATTGGGCCACAGACGTCCGAGTGGACCAAATCAAGAGGTCTCGTTTCTCTTGGTGCTGATGTCGGGTGTGATGCGGCTGCTTGTTTGCCATACTGACAATGCTCGCAGAATTGATGGTCGGAGAAGGAGAGTTTGGGGATGTATCCGGCTCTAGATAGATGCGTAATGCCGGCCTTGCTGAGGTGTCCTAATCTTCGGTGCCATAGTGATGACACAGGGATATCCACCAAAAACAGGTTACCCTCTCTGAGCGTAACATGTAACGGATACAGTGAGTGTATCTTGGGTCCTCTAGCAAGCAGGAGGTTCCCCCTGTGGAGTGTCCACCCTCCCGAAGAAAAACCGGCACGAATGCCGTCTTCATCTAGTTGTCCGACTGAGATCAATGGCCTTGAGAGCTCGGGTACATGTCGGACATTGTGAAGTACAAGTGTAGAGCCACCTGCAAGGTTGAGCTCTACTGTGCCGATTCCGATGATGTCACAGTGTTGTGAGTTGCCGACTCGAACTGAGTCGGAGTGACGGATCGTATATTGCCGAAATTGGGATTGATGAGGAGTCACGTGAAATGACGCACCCGAATCCAAGAGCCATGTGCTCGATTCTTCAGTCGTGAGCAGAACTTCTGAGCCGACTGGATTTTCGATTGATAGTATATTCGGGTCGTTTGGTAGCACATCAGCTGAGAAGCTGACGTAATTGATCTCCTCATGCCGGCCACTCTTCTTGTTGTTCTTGTTCTTGAGTGCGCGGCAGTCGGCTTTGATGTGTCCGGGTTTCTTGCAATAGTTGCAGATTCGGTTATCCCGTGACTGGCTCCGTCTTCGCTGATTGTTCGGCGGCCGTGAGGAATCTCTTCCTCGTATGTTCGATCGGTCTGTCGAACCTTGTACTACGTAAGCGTCGTCTGTTGAGTCTTTGGCGAAAGACTTTCTCCGAGCTGCTTCGGTCAGGATTGTGCTCGTGACTTCGGAGTATTTAACAGCCGTGGTTGACGCGTTGCACACGGTTGTGACGAAAGTTTCCCATGATGAGGGAAGGCTGCTCATGAGTATCATTGCTCTGAGTTCATCCTCGATTGCCGTCCCCTGTGATGAGATTTGGGAGCTTATGCTTTCGTACTCATTGAGATGTGCTTGAACCGAATCGGATTCTTTCATCCGCAAGTTGTAGAGGCGCCGGATCAGAAACATCTTCGTTGCGGCGACCTTCTTTTCGTAAGTGTCCGACAGTGTTTTCCACAGTTCGAATGCTGTCGTACACGATTGCACCGTAAAGTATACCGATTCCGATAGGTGCATCCGAATTGTGGCGCGGACAATTCTGTCCAGCTTCTGCCACTCAATTGGTTTGTATCCTTCTGGAGGTTCTTCATTTTCGATGGGATCGATTTGCCCCTTGAATATGAGATAGTCCTGCATTTGTTCCTTCCAGAAGTTGAAGTTCGATCCATCGAACTTTCGTAGACTCATTTCTGACGAGCCGGATGTTGATGCCATCAAGTTCGGTTTTGGTTGACGAAGCTCGGTTCGGAGTTGACTACGAACCTTGTTGGAGTGCAGCCAGTTGGCTCACCCGATATCGTTCTAGTCGGATTTGAACCCGAGTCGGTTCGGCTTCGGAACTTGCTCGAATTGACTCCGGTAACTTGAGGGACAGAACCGACTGGTCTTCCCGAATGTTGCCGAGTCGGAGTGAGCCCGGTTCGCTTCGGATATATATGCCGAATACCGATTATTGAAACCGATTATCTGGACCGATTCTGCTTCGGGTGGCTGCAGCGACGAGAGAGACAGATCCAACTGATCCTCCTGAATGTCGATCAGCCGGATGAAGCGCGAATTGGGGTTGTTGTCTTGAGACCGATCTGCACCGAGTGGTTACAACGAGCGGCGTTTGATGACCTCTTCGGATGCCGTTTAACCGAGTGGAGCACGATCGTGTCAATGTTGCACAGGGGGATTTCACCTCGAGTGGTTACGATCACAAGGAACAGAGTACAACCTGCTGGCTTACTCCAAGTGAAGATGATCTAACGCGATGAGATGCGAGCCTCGTTTTTCTTCTTCTTCTCTCTTCTTCGAATGACGCAAGAAACCGAATGCTGTGCAGGCTGAGACGACGGCCGACAGCGGATTGAAGGACCGAATGCTGTGCAGGCTCTGATACCAGATGTTGGGAAACAAGGTCGTCTATGCGGAAGATCAAGAAGCATTCGATTGCTGTTGAGTACCTGCGTATGACAGTTTCTAGGTCGTTGCACAGAGAGAGAGAGAGAGAGAGAGACACAAAAGACTCTTTATTCCACAAAGCAGTAATACAACAACCCAACCTTACAAAAAGGTTACAAGGTCACTATATATAGTGACCGACTTAGGGCAACTACCCTTTATGCTAATTACATAAATGGCCAAAACGGGATAGTGTGAATACGTCCATTATACACATGTATTCGACAGAGGCCTCCGTCACCAAAGGAAGAGGAAAAACAACCGACGCCGGAAACAAATCGGGAAAGACCACTGACGCCGGAGAAAATTCCGGAACGAGCACCAACACTACCAGCTCGCGCACCGATACCGGACAACGACATGCCGTTCCAGTACTCCAAGTATAGAGATGATCCGGACGTGGAAGCTCATGTGAACGCCTTTGAACAGACATGGGAAGCCAACCATGTGTCCCGGCGATTGACCCCGGAGGAAGAAGAACGCTCTAAGATAGCGGAATTTGGCGTCACATTGGAGGGACCGGCAGCAAGATGGCGCCGGACGCAGGACCTGTCTACCATCAACACCTTTGCAGATTTAAAAGCTAAATTCTTGCATTTTTTTCAAAAGGAGGTGGACCAGACCGTAATGGTAGGCTTATTTTATACCATCCGGCAAGAGGCAGGGGAGAGCATTCCCCAATTTGTCATCCGGTTTCAACGGATGCATAGTCAGCTTGCCCGCGCACCCCCGGAGGAGGAATTACGGACTATATTCCTAAACGCGCTGTCGTGAAGATCCGTCACTACGCGCGGATCGTGAGGCGGAACCGCCGGGGTTCTGGACCAGAAGGATTTAGAGTCGATACAAGCTTTGGCGAGAAAGTACTTAAGATAGATTGGGAAAGAGAGAAGATGAGATTACACGATTGATTTCAAAACGAATTTCTTCTTCTTAATTTTCATACAAAAAAACCGTGTTTTTCTCCTCCCCCTTCCCTCTTTTATAGATGCTCTCATGCACATGATGCATGTGAGGGTACAAGACATGCATAAATTGCATGTTTGCCATTTGGCGCTTAAGTATTACATGTGGTGCATGCTAACCATGTCACTCATTTTAGCACTCATGGATGAGAATTTACATGTAAAAGTATAATGATAAAAATATAATTTCAACTAAATACTATGGCTTAATGGTAAGCCATTTGACTCCTAACTTGGAGGTGCAAGGTTCGAATCCATACTTGTCCTCCTTGTATATGTATATACTTTTATATATTTATTTTATCTAGTCGCCGGTTCGCAGGATACCGTTGCCGGATGCCGACGCCGACGCCGGATACCGGTCGGATGCCGTCGGATCACCGGCTCCATCGCCGGTCCGGTTTTGGTTGGCCAAAACCCTTTTCGAGTAGCTAGCCACCTCCACTCTAAGTTCAAGTTACCTTGAACTCTCTATGCTCCACACATAGACACAAAGATAATATCTTTTGCTCCACCTTATATATGATGAGAGCCGTATTTGTCGTGCCTATGTGGGATATCTCACAATTTTCTCTTTTCTTTTCACAAACTTTATACCCTCATATCTTGACATTTAGTTGTCCATTTCTCGTGTAATAAAGTGCATTCGAAACCTCCATCATTTTGTACTTAGATATTAAAAATGTTATCTTCACAATTATTGTATTACATGATTCATACTCGATTTTGTACGTTTTATGGGATTTTCACACTATTGCCGAAAATCTTCACGACAGCGCTCCGGGAACCTCTACGCACGGTTTGCACGGTAATTGACTTCTGCACAAGTACCATCGACCAGGTCATTGACCGGGTGAGAGAGATGGAAAAAACAAGCTCCTGGCTCACACTGGGAGCACTTTAACGGGCGTTACCGTCTGATGAAGACCTCCGGTTTCGGCAAGCAATACAGTGCACAACCTGCTTGAATTCCGGACACTCGGTTCTAGAATGCACTATGAGGATGCAATGTGTAATCTGTCAATCCAAGAGCCATACGAAGGATAGGTGCGAGTATAATCTGTTGAACCGGCAAGCACCGCCCGTCCGACAAATTGAGCCATGCAGCAGCCGGGATGAAGAAGACGAACGTTGGCGGCGAATGGACCGCGACCGACCAGCACAGGATGTCTGGCACAACGATCGACAGGAAAATGATGTCCGGTACGGTGATTAGCGGGATAATTATGACCGGTATGATCGGTACCAGGTTTACAATAGACGATACGAACATTACGACCGGGAGCACTCCCCCGGGTATCGTCAGCAACGGGAGGGATACGGCAGATATAACGGGCAACCCCGTCAAGAGTACCGAAATAAGAAGAGCTATAACAAAAAACGACATTTTAAAAAAGGCGGCTACCCCCGGGATCCGGAACAAGGAGCTCCAAGCAGCCAACCGGTACAAAACCCCCCGCGTACCGCAGGACCTGCCCCGGGTACAACAGACAATGCCGAATCTAGCAATACCCGGAAAGCCTACTGCTACTACTGCCGACAGGAAGGCCATTATAGTAACCAATGCCCGGTGAAGAGCTATGAAAAACGACCGGCGGTAAATATGGTAGTCCCTGAGGTGGCAGATCTGCAGTAGGTGACCACAAGGTCGAAGGGCATGGCCAAGGAATGGGAGACGCAGGAGACCATTTGGAAACAAGCAACGGAATGGGTAAAGAAAGCAAACGAACAGAATGTCCCAGATTTACAGTGGCAAAAGGAGAACACCGCAGGGCTTGCCGGCGGTAGTCACTCCGAGAACGAGACATGGCAGGCGTTGCAAGAGTGCCAGATTACGTTGCCACTAGGAAGACTCCTACAACTCGTGCCAAGATTCACGGAAGGACTGAAGACGGCCATGACGGCAGGAGAACCATCACCGGCATCGGTACTCTTCTCGAATCCGGAGGAGGGACCAACGGTGGTGGACACCAGCAGTCCGGTAATCACTGCCATTGTAAAAGGGAAAGAACTCCCCGGCATAGTTATAGACGGAGGCTCTGGGGTGAATGTAATAAGCCTCCGGACGTGTGATGCCCTAGGAATTCACGAGTGGGAGCCGTGTCCGTTCTGGTTGCGGATGGCCGATACAAGCTCAGTGCGGCCGACAGGATTAATACGGAAATTAGAAGTCACCGTTGGCGGTCATACATTTTACATCTCGGCCGTAGTGCTACAATTACAGGCACAAGGCGCATACCCGCTATTGCTGGGGCGGCCATGGTTGAAAACGACACATATCAAACAGAATTGGCAGAAAAATATAATTACCTTCCGGCGAGGAAAAGCCAAGGTACGGGTACCAACACAGCCAAGGACGAGCACTGGCAAGGAATGTACACCGTTGTATGCGGAATGCGTCAACATGCTAGAAGGGTTAGCGGACGAAGAAGAAGCTCAGTACCTGTAGGAAAACCCGAAGATCATACCCCTCTTCGAAATTGACATTGCCGAAGCAGTAGCACCATACTTACCGCAACCGGAAGAGGCTGAAGCAGAACCGGATAAAGACGCAATCCGGGAGTTACGGCAAGCGCACGAAGCGTTGGAACGGGAAATGGCCGTTTCACAGCGCGTGAAAGCGTCGCATCTGGAAGAGGTGAACCTAGGCACCATGGACGAAGCAAAACCGGTGCACATCGCCAAGGAGCTGAAGTCCGAAGACAAAACGGCGATGATCACACTTCTCACGGAATTCCGCGATGTGTTCGCCTGGTCATACGAAGATATGCGAGGACTCGACCCTCAGTTATACCAGCATCAGGTGCACTTGAGCAAGGACGCAAAACCAGTGGCACAAAGACGGTACCGGATGAATCCCAATTATGCCGCCAAAGTCAAGGAGGAAATCGACAAATTGCTAAGAGTTGACTTTATCCGTCCGGTAAAGAAAGCGACATGGCTGAGCCCGATCGTAGTCGTACCGAAGAAGAATGGAAAAATTCGAGTTTGCGTGGACTACCGGAAACTCAATGCGGCTACGGTAACGGATGCGTTTCCACTTCCGTTCACAGATGGAGTGTTGGATGCCGTCGCCGGCCATGAGGTCTATAGCTTCCTAGACGGATTCAGCGGGTATAATCAGATCCGGATGCACCCCGATGACCAAGAGAAAACGGCATTCGTCACCGAATGGGGGGTGTTTGTGGCCGTGGTGATGATGTTCGGACTCAAAACGGCATCGACAACATTTCAACGAATCATCATGGAAATCTTTGGTGAATATATACCGGCTTTTATGCAGGTTTTCCTTGACGATTTCGCCGTCTATAGCCGGGAGGAGGACCATTTTTAGCACCTCCGTCTTTGTCTAGAAAAGTGTAGAGCGTACCGGCTAAGCTTGAATCCGGCAAAGTGTGTATTTGGCGTGTCCAGTGGAACTTTATTAGGACATATTGTGAGCCAGGAAGGTATTGCAGTCGACCCGGACAAAGTGAAAGCCATATTAGAAGCACCGGTGCCGGCAACGGCAAAGGCATTAAGCCGGTTCTTAGGCCAGATCCGGTGGCACAGCCGGATGCTCCGATACTTAGCCGACCTGGCTACACCGTTGCATGCCGCCGTACATCGGACACCATTCTAGTGGACCGACACTGAGGATAGAGCATATAGGGCCCTCAAGGTACTATTGTCGCAGGCACCGGTAGTACAACCTCCGGATTGGAGTAAAGAATTTCACGTGTTCGTAGACGCCTCCGACATCGCAATCGGAAGCGTACTTATGCAGCTTACAGAGCCAAAATGGTACCGGCTAGTGTACTATGCTAGCCGAAAGCTATCCCAAGCAGAACAAAACTACTCTACCACGGAACGGGAAGCCCTAGGGATGATCTACAGTGTGACAAAGTTTCGGCATTATTTATTGGGAAGTAAGTTTTCCTTCCATGTAGATCATTCGGCACTCCTTTACCTGGTGTCCAAAGCGTCACTCACCGGAAAATTGGCCCGGTGGACCTTACTGTTACAGGAGTTCGAGTTTGAAATATTCCACCGACCCGGTATACAACATACCGTGGCGGATTACTTAAGCCAATTAGAGTCCAGAGAGACGGGAGACGGAGTACCGGATGAGTTTCCGGATGCAGAGCTGTTTCGAGTCACTACGGAGACGACAGCAGATGAGACGGTGGCACAGGAAGACAAATGGCTCACAAATATGCACCAGTTTCTAAGCACAGGATTGCCTCCGGAAGAGATGAACCGGGACGAACGGAAACGCCTGGCGGTGCAAAGCCGACATTTCTGCTTACTGCAAGACACACTGTACCACAAGGGCGCGGACGGCATATGGAGACGGGTGGTGCGCAGCGATGAAAAGGAACTGATACTGAGGGAAGCCCACTGCGGAGTTGCCGGAGGTCACTATGCCGGAGATGCGACGGCCAGGAAAATATGGCAAAGTGCCTATGGTGGCCAACGACACTAAGAGATGCGGTACGATACGCAAAAGAATGTGACCTATGCCAGAGAATGGGCCAGCCAACGGAGCAGGCTCGTATGCCACACCAGCCGGTACTACCACTCGAGCCATTCCAGAAGTGGGGGCTGGACTTTGTAGGACCCTTCAAGCCACCGGCAATGAGAATGGGTAATCGGTACGTCATCGTTGCTACGGATTATTGCACGAAATGGGTGGAGGCCAAAGTATTAAGGGATAACACCGCTGCGTCAACGACGAAGTTTCTATATGAGTACATCTGGTGCCGTTACGGATGCCCAATTGAATTAATAAGTGACCAAGGGGGGCACTTTCTCGGCCAAGTAGTGGAAAGCTTGACGACATTCTATGCCGTTGTCCACAAACGGAGCACACCTTACTATCCACAGGCGAACGGGTTAGCGGAATCAACGAACAAGACGCTCCAGAATATCCTCCGGAAGATCGTCAACGAAAACCAGACGGATTGGGACACAAAGCTACATAGCGCGCTTTGGGCATACCGGACGGCATACAAAACGAGCATCCGAACAACACCGTTCCAGTTAGCATTCGGACTAGAGGCGGTCATGCCGGTAGAATTCCAAGTACCCAGCTTACAGATCCAGCTACGGGAACGGCTGAACGAGAAGGAGTTGGAGGCAATACGGTTGACAGCGCTGTGTGAGCTCGAGGAACAATGACTGGCCAACATCCTACATTTAGAATTGGAGCAACGGCGACAGAAAGCATTTGTTGACCGGCACAGGAAAGGTAACGAAAAAATGTTCGCAATCGGCAAACCGGTGTTAGTCTTCCAAACCCGGATGGGCAAGATGCCGGGTAAACTACGGTTTAGATGGACTGGACCGTATTGGCTAACACGGGAGTATAATGGGTCCTACCAGTTAGGGACACTTGCCAGCGAAGTGCTAGGCAAATGGGTCAACGGATTCCGGTTGAAGCCATATAGAGGACCGATGCCTAAGAACCCATTTGAGCAAACGACCGACACTAGTGAGGGAAACGGCAACCACCAAGACGGCAGAGAAGGCGAGCCGGTAACTGGGGAGAATGAGGCCGGTAAGGGTCCAAGAGGACCAACGGACAAGTGACATCACACTAAATTAAATTAAAAAAAAAAAAAAAAAAAAAACAATCATGCAAAAGCGAGGAATGAATGGATGAAAGAGCGAGGAGCGAAAAGGTACGTAGTGGGCGTTTAAAGCGCCAACATAGGACATAATGCTATTTTAGTACACGACATGCACACATTCGAAAAAGGCGCCAGAATGCACAGACAAAAACCACTGCGCGTAGAGACCCTTTACTTTCGCGAACCCAGGAGCATAGAAGCACCAAGACGCTGCAAGATCATCAGACGAGAACCTGCACACAGAGAACCTCCGCCTTCTGAACTCTCTCTCTCTCAACCTCACTCTCATCATCATCCAACCTCGCCACCGCAATCCGACCTCGACATAGAAATGGACCCGCAAACGCTGTCGGAAGCCGCCAAGACATGGCTAAAGCAACACGGGCTCGAGGGCTTCTTGATGATGATGGAAGTACCGCCACACAAAGAAGCCGACAAAGTGATCAAAGAAATCGACACAGAGGTCATAACGGCAGAGGCGATTCGAGCGTTAACAGGCCTTCCGGAGGGAGGCATACTCACGATCGACAATCCAACCCTGGAGCAACTCATCAGGTATCAGAAGAGCAAGGAAAAGTGGGAAGGCGGAGTCGGATCGGATAATAGGAAGTAAATAATAGTAGAATTATTCTTCGGAGGGACGGATCCGGTACAATTGTACCGATCCGGATCCAGACCGATTCGGATGTCGGTTGCCTAAGCGCACCGATTGTAACCTTGCCGGATGCCTATAAAAGGATCCAATGATTTGTAAAGGGTTTGACAGAAGTAATACAAAAGTAATTATTGCGTGTTTATCTGTATCTTCGTATTGTTTACCGTCTGTGCTTAATTGTAATCATCTTACGCGTGTAACCTAGCATCCAATCCTTACCACCCCTTTGGAGAAGTGTCGGATAGACACCTGTGTTGAGGCTAGTCCGGCCAGGCAGACAACACTATTTTGGCGACCACGATTCCTGCAAAGTGCAGAGGACAACCGGGGGATGGATGTCTAGACCAAACGACGACCACATCACCGAACGAGGGAGACGATACACCGCAGTTCCGGGTTCTGCAAATCCCCGACGAAGGCAGTAGCATAACAAGCCTGCAAGAGGCGGAAACGATACTACAGGCGCTCGTCGGGGGCGACGGGGACTCGGAAGCATTCGCAACACTTGAGGCGGAGTCGGAAAGCGACGGAAGCGTTGCGTCCCGGTATAAAAGCAGCCACGACACACCAAACGACCCGGGGGAAGAGGGGTCGGAAGACTCAGTAACACCGGAGCCAGAGGAAGAAATAACCTTGGAGTTCGGTGACCGGCAATCGCTGAGGGAGGCTGACAGGATACTGACAACACCTGCAGAGGAACCAACAGACCGGATACCGACAACACCCGCGAAGGAACCGAAGGAGCGGATACCGACAACACCCGCGGAGGAACCAAAGGACCGGACACCGGCAACACCCGCGGAGGAACTGAAGGAGCGAATACCGGCACCAACCGCGGAGGAACCAAAGGTTCTCACACCGACGCCAACGGCGGACAAAGAGTGGAGAGAGTAGGAGAGTCAGTTGGACGACACGATGCCGTACCCATACCCAAAGTACCGGGATGAGCCCGACGCGGAGGCACACGTGTACGCATTCCTCCAAACATGGGAAGCCAACCATGTCTCCCAAAGACTGACGGAGCCCGAAGCCGAACGATCCAAAGTCGCCGAATTCGGCATAACCTTAGAAGGACCAGCGGCCCGATGGCACGCAAAGCACTTACCGGGCAGCTTTGCCACATTCGATGCCTTGAAGGCCAGATTCCTCAGGCTTTTTCACAGACAAGTTGAGCAAAGGGAATTGGTCGGGCAGTTCTACACCACCCGGCAGGAAGAGTACGAGACTGTGTCACAATTCATCATTCGGTTTCAGACCCTGCATAGCCAACTGATGAGAGCACCACCCGAAGATGAAGCCAAAGCAGTCTTTTTAGCCGCGCTGAAAGAGCCACTTCGAACAATGTGCGGAGTCCTTGATTTCCACACCAGCACAATGGACCAAGTTATTGATCGGGTTTTAGAAATGGACAAGACTAGCCCCTTCTTGTCGATGGGGATGTTACACCGGGCACTCCCGAAGGAGGAAGACCTGAGGTTCCGACAGGCCTTACAATGCACAACATGCCTAAATTTGGGCCACTCAACAGTAGACTGCACCCTGCGGACACAATGTATGATCTGCAACTCTCGAGCCCATACAACGGACCGATGCGAATATAACCTGTTAAATCGGCAGGCAGCACCGGTTCGACACATAGAACCGCGCAATCAGAACCCGGATGAGGATCGATTCTGGAGAGAGGACCGCTACCAATGCGAACGCGGTAACAGATACGCTGATAGAAGACGCGATAACTATGACCGAGAGGAGAAACGCAGAGATAGCTACCCCCAGGACCGGTACGACCGAGACGAATCCCCGGAATACGAACGACGCAGAGAAGAGAGGCGACAAGGGAACCGAAATTTCCGACGGAATCAGAAGCGTGGATTTTTCCGAAGAGAGGAACGTCGGGAGGCAGCGAGGAATGACAACCCGGTATCGGTACTGGATAACCGAAAAACCGAAGACGACTGCCGAAGCATAACCACCCTCCAAACCGGGGACAAAGGAGAAACGAGCAACAGTCACAAGGTGTACTGTTATTACTGCCGTAAGGAAGTCCACTATAGTAACCAATGCCCAAGCAAGACCAATGACAAGCAGCCGGTAGTCAACATGGTTACAGCCGAAATAACAGAAGTACAGCAGGTCACAACCCGGTCAAAGGGAAAGACCGCCGAGTGGGAAGCCCAGGAGGCAATCAGAAAACAAGCGGCATAATGGATCAAGGAGGCCAATGAACAGAATGCGGCAGAAGTAAGAGACCAAAATATGCCAAAAGACGAAGAAATCATACAGCCGGGAGAAAACCCGACGTGGCAAGCGCTACAGGACTCTCAAATCGTGCTGCCGTTAGCACGGCTAATACAAGTTGGTGCCACGGTTTACGGCAGACTTACAGGCATCCGTGAGCAAACCGAAGCCGACGCCAACACCGGCATTCTTCTCCAACCCGGAGGAAGGCAATGGTAGCATTATTAACAGACTTCAAGGATGTGTTCACGTGGTCGTACGAAGACATGCGAGGGCTGGACCCCCAGCTCTATCAGCACCAAATTCACCTAAGTACGGACGCGAAACCGATCGCTCAACGCAGGTACCGGATGAATCCGGATTATGCGGCGAAGGTGAAGGAGGAGATTGATAAGCTCCTCCGGGTCGGATTTATCCGACCGGTCAAGCAGGCAACCTGGCTGAGTCCGATAGTGGTGGTCCCGAAAAAGAACGGCAAAATCCGGGTATGCGTGGACTACCGGAAACTAAATGCCGCAACAGTGACCGATGCGTTTCCACTACCATTTACGGACGGGGTGTTAGATGCGGTAGCCGACCACGAAGTTTACAGCTTCCTGGATGGATTTAGCGGTTACAACCAAATACGAATGAACCCGGCCGACCAGGAGAAGACAACGTTCGTTACGGAATGGGGAGTGTTCGTCGCGGTCGTGATGATGTTCGGACTAAAGACGGCCCCAACGACCTTTCAAAGGATAATAATGGAAATTTTCGGGGAATATATCCCCGGTTTTATGCAGGTCTTCCTTGACGATTTCGCGGTCTACAGTTGACACGGAGAGCATCTCGATCACCTCCGGCTGTGCTTGGAGAAGTGCCGCGAGTACCGGTTGAGTCTGAACCCGGCCAAGTGCGTCTTTGGAGTGGCAAGCGGCAACTTACTAGGGCACGTGGTGAGTAAGGAAGGAATCGCGGTAGATCCGGATAAAGTAAAGGCGATTCTCGAGGCACCAACACCAAATAACGCAAAGGCTTTAAGCCGGTTCCTGGGCCAAATAAGGTGGCATAGCCGGATGATACGACACCTCGCAGACTTCGCTACACCATTACATACCGCCGTACACAGGGTACCCTTCCTATGGGCGGAGACGGAGGAGGAAGCCTACCAAGCGTTGAAGGTTATGCTGTCGCAAGCTCCGGTGGTACAACCACCGGATTGGAGTAAAAGCTTTCACGTCTTCGTCGATGCGTCGGACGTAGCAATCGGCAGCGTTCTGATGCAATTCACGGAGCCGACATGGTACCGACCGGTGTACTACGCAAGCCGGAAACTCTCAAAAGCCGAACGGAATTACTCTACGACGGAACGCGAGGCATTGGGAATGGTGTATAGTGTCACAAAGTACAGGCACTATCTGCTCGGAAGGAAGTTTTCCTTCCATGTCGACCATTCGGCACTACTCTACCTGGTCTTGAAGGCATCCCTGACGGGAAAAATTTCACGATGGACACTGCTGTTACAGGAATTTGAATTCGACATTTTCCACCGACCCGGGGCGCAGCATGCGGTAGCGGACTACCTAAGCAGACTCGAATCTGGAGAAGCAGGGGACGGCGTCCAGGATGAGTTCCTCGACGCCGAGTTGTTCCGGATCACGACGAAACCGGCAACGGATGCAACGGTAGCCGATGAAGACACGTGGCTAACTGAGATGCATCAGTTCCTGAGCACTGGAGTACCCCCGGAGAACATGGACCGCGATGAAAGGAAAAGGGTAGCAGTAAGAAGCAGACATTTCTGCTTGGTTGGAGACACCCTCTATCACAAGGGGGCAGATGGCATCTGGAGACGAGCAGTGCGGAGCGATGAGAAGGATTTAATCCTCAGGGAAGCCCACTGTGGAATTGCCGGCGGGCATTATGCCGGCGACGCAACCGCTTGGAAAATATGGCAGAGCGGACTGTGGTGGCCCACCACCCTAAAAGATGCCGTGAAGTATAGCAGAGAATGTGATTTGTGTCAACGACTGGGCCAACCCACGGAGCAGGCCCGGATGCCACACCACCCGGTCTTGCCATTGGAACCATTTCAAAAGTGGGGTTTGGACTTTGTCGGTCCCTTCAAGCCACCGACAATGCGAACCGGAAATCGGTATGTCATAGTGGCGACCGACTATTGCACCAAATGGGTAGAAGCAAAGGCCTTACGGGACAACACGGCCGCGTCCACGGCAAAGTTCCTGTATGAGTGCATATGGTGCCGGTATGGATGCCCGATCGAGCTTATAAGTGACCAAGGAGGACATTTTCTCGGGCAGGTAGTAGAAAGCCTGACGTCATTTTACGCGGTGGTACATAAAAGGAGTACTCCCTACTACCCTCAAGCCAATGGACTAGCGGAATCAACGAACAAAACTCTGCAGAACATCCTACGAAAAATTGTCAACGAGAACCGGACCGAGTGGGATACGAAATTGCAAAGCGCACTATGGGCGTAACGAACAACGTACAAAACCAGCATCCGGACAACCCCGTTCCGACTAGCATTCGGTTTAGAAGCGGTCATGCCTGTAGAGTTCCAGATCCCCAGCTTACGGATTCAGGTAAAGGAGCGCTTAAGTGAGAAGGAGTCCGAACGAATCCGGCTGGCGACGTTGTTGGAATTAGAAGAAAACCGAATAGCCAGCTTACTACAACTCGAACTGGAGCAAAGGAGGAGAAAAACTTTCGTGGACCGACACCGGCGTGGCAACGAAAAGGAGTTCAAAGTCGGGAAACCGGTGCTACTATTCCAGACACGAATGGGGAACATGCCGGGAAAGTTGCGGTTTCGGTGGACCGGACCGTTCTGGATCACCAAGGAGTACAATGGGTCGTATCAGCTCGGCACGTTGTCTGGAGATGTCATCGGTAAGTGGGCAAATGGGTTTCGGCTAAAGCCTTATAAGGGAAATATGCCAGCCAACCCGTTCAAGCAAAACCTGGAAATCCGGCAAGAGGAACCGACACCGACAGACGCTGCCGAAGATATCCGGACCGAGGAAGAACCGACACCGATACTACCAAAGACTATCCCGGAAAACCGACAGAAGGATTCGGTATCAGCGCGAACCGACCCGAACAAATCGGGGGGGACCAGAAAATGACATGGTCCAAACAAAGGAAAAAAAAAAAAAAAAAAAAAGACGTGGGAAAAATCGACGTGAATCATAGTAGTGATGGGGAGATCACAAGAGGTGGGAGCGCCACCATGCAACGAAGAGGCACCATGCATTAAAGAAGGACGTGCGCGTACTTGCTATTTAAAGCATGGAACGTGGGCACTCACACGTGGCAAGCAAGAAAGGACATACTAATTATGGCAGGAGAGGAACATGCGCGGGAAACAAAAAAGGGCGGCTCGAGGCAAAAGCCACTATATAAGACACAGGCCTGCGAAGGACTTACGTTTTACGAATTTTCCTACACACAGGCACAGAAGCACAGAAGAGCAATCCGACGCACAACGCACACACAGCCCGATCCCGAACAACAGACAACAGAAGAAGAATTCGAAACAATGGTACTGTCGGAGGAGGCACGCCAATGGATGAGGGAGAACGGGTTAAAAGGATTGCTGCGGATCGCCGACGCTCCACCACACGCAGAACCAGAGCAGGCGGCAGCATCGATTGATTTATCAGAAATCACGGAAGGAGCGGTGCAGGCACTCACAGGGATAAAAGCAGGAGGACTTCAAACAATCGAAAACCCTTCAAGTGAAATCCTGTTCGAATATTTCGGTGAGTACTCTATCAGCAGCAAGGCGTACCGAACACAGGGCGGAGAGAACCTGCTATTCGGAGAAGTGGCCCGCGCCATGATGGAATACGGATTCGTGAATCCTCATCCCCCGTCCATAGCCAGGTACCGGGCATCGTTCTTAATTATGGCAGGAGAGGAACATGCGCGGGAAACAAAAAAGGGCGGCTCGAGGCAAAAGCCACTATATAAGACACAGGCCTGCGAAGGACTTACGTTTTACGAATTTTCCTACACACAGGCACAGAAGCACAGAAGAGCAATCCGACGCACAACGCACACACAGCCCGATCCCGAACAACAGACAACAGAAGAAGAATTCGAAACAATGGTACTGTCGGAGGAGGCACGCCAATGGATGAGGGAGAACGGGTTAAAAGGATTGCTGCGGATCGCCGACGCTCCACCACACGCAGAACCAAAGCAGGCGGCAGCATCGATTGATTTATCAGAAATCACGGAAGGAGCGGTGCAGGCACTCACAGGGATAAAAGCAGGAGGACTTCAAACAATCGAAAACCCTTCAAGTGAAATCCTGTTCGAATATTTCGGTGAGTACTCTATCAGCAGCAAGGCGTACCGAACACAGGGCGGAGAGAACCTGCTATTCGGAGAAGTGGCCCGAGCCATGATGGAATACGGATTCGTGAATCCTCGTCCCCCGGCCATAGCCAGGTACCGGGCAGCGTTCTTAATTGCAGCCTACGAAGGATTACAAGTGGACTGGCTCCATTTCATAACCGAAGGATTGAAGGAGGCCATCAAGAATCTTGTGGAAGGAAAAAAGCCATGGGCCGGGATAGCACAATGGCTAACGGTGTTAGTCCCACCGGTGCTCCCCATCACACAAAAGAAAAGAGGTCGGCAGGAGACGACGCCGAAAAAGGTCACAAAGCGCCGACAGATCCTGGAGAAACACACCCCCAGATGGACCCAGCAAGAAGCAGAACAGCGGGGGGAAGGACCATCCCGACAGCAATAGGAACCGGCAACAAAGGCAAAATTGGCAGGAAAAGGCAAAGGGAAATCGGCCGAGGAGGAACCGGTAGCGCGCAAACCAATCAATATAATGCTACGACGGCCGGAACCGGAACCAGAGGTCTTTATACAAAAGGTCCGTCTGGTAGCCGCACCGGAGGAAGAAGCTGAAACAGAAGACTCATCCGAACCACTGGTAAGACTCCCAGCAAGACAAGGTCGGGAGAGACGGGCGAAAGGACCGGCTCCACCAGTTGACAAAACTCAGCAGAGGGCGCAAGGACCACCTCCAGTAGCCGAGGCGGAAGCAGTACCGGAACCCGTACCGAGGGAAGCAGCACCGACACCGGTTGTGCCGGACTTCAGAGAACCGGTCATCCCAGAGAAGAAGAATGAACAAGCGCCAGAGCCAAAGAAAAGGCCGAAAAAATAGACTGAGTTAAGGAGTAGAAGTGAGCAAGGCTACCCCGACATAGGAAGCACAAAGCCACAATGGCTGAGATGGCTTTCGGAGCAGTTATCGGGAGTAGCGGACCAGTTAGAAGAAGAAGAAACGTGTAGGCAACAGCTGACGCATACAACAACTCAGGAGTTGGTCGTGCTCCGAACACAGATCGAGGAAATGCAAGGGGAGCTGTTGTAGGCAAGGGAAGGAATTCAACAAGCACAAGTTGTCACCGAGCCGGTCGGGACAACAAGGAAGCAACCAGAACCGGAACCGGAACCGGTAGCCTTGCAAACCGGCCCTGAGACCGAAAAAATAATAGAAACCTTACGAGAGGAGTTAAAAGCTCAGGAAGCATTAAGGGAAAAAGAAAGGGAGCAACGGAAAGTGGTGGAGGACGACAGACGAAAAATGGAAGAAGGCCTCCGGAAAGGCCGAGCCACTAATGACCGACTGCAAGAAGAAAAAGAGAAGCTGCAAAAGGAGAAGGACCAACTGCGTCGACATGCCGAGCAGGAGATAGAACGACTGCAGGAAGAACTCCGACAACAGAAGGACTGGGACGATCGGTTAAGAGCTCAGGCAAACCGACGCCTGAAGCAGAAGACGGAGGACTTCGACCGTCTCTACCAAGATCACAAGCAGGCCGAGTCGGACAACAAGAAACGGGCAACAGACTACGACCGGCAAATAGAGAAGCTGAAAGAACAGCTCAAAGAGACCCGATTAGACCTGGCTAAGGCAATGGATGAGGTCAGTGCCAACAAGGAAGCATTGTCGGCAGAAATAGCCCAAGCGACGGAGAGAAGGAAGGAATTAGAGGCGCTAAGGCGGGAAAAGCTGGATCTGACCAAGATCAGGAATGAAGAAAAGGAAAAATCAACCTTCACGATCAGCAAACTGCAAAGTACCTATGAAAAGCAGAAAGCGGATTACGAGGCCCAGGCTCAAATAATGGCCGACATTATAAAACGGGCAAGGAAGGAAAAGCAAGAAGCTTATGCGCATGCTAAGGCGGGGGTTGACCGGATCAAGCTCATCATGTCAGGATGGAGTACCCGAGCTCAGGCAAGCATCAACGAAAGTACGGAAAAGCTATGGAAGGAGTGGTCACAACAGGCAGCCGAGTTGTAGACACTCCGAGCGGATGCTGAGAATCGGAGGAAGACCGGTGACAAGTTCTACAAGATGGATGAAGAAAGTATCGTCGCCATTCGGGAAGAATTGTCGGAGGATTTCTACGCTTTAGCGGAAGAACATTTCAAAGAAATCCGAGGGTTGGTAGAGAGGTTGGATGACGGGCAGCTCGCAACTTAGTTGGAGTTGGAGAAATACGAGCAGGACCGGTTACGACAGGAAGCCAAGGGAAGAATGATGCCAATCACTATAAGTGAGGGAGAGCGACCAACTGAAGTTGAACCAACCGACACCGAACAACCCCGACGAGGAATACCCGAAGAAGAACTTCCGTTCGAAGGAGAAGAAGAAGAGCAGGAGCAGACCGATGCCGGAGAAGAAGAAGAGCTGAGACCGGAAGACACCAAAGCAGAGGAAGAAGGCGTACCGAGCCGACGAGTCGAGACTGGAGAAAGCGACACTGGTAACAGAACAGAGCCTGGAACAGAGGGAGAACAGGAAGAACCCGGACGAAACGGTGAGGAAGCACCGGCACCACAGAATCAAGCAGAACCGGAGCAGCAAATTTTTACGGAACAACCAACCCAACCAGAGGTCGGAGACCAGGCAGGCAAGGAACCCTACTATGCTACGATTTTACTTATTATTATGCATCGGGCCGAGCGTGTTTGCACTAATCGCACACGCTCAACTCATGGCCTTTTGCATATTGCGATATATATCCCACTCTCTCCTCTCTTGAACTCTTACGATAATAATTATTCTTGTGCATTGGGTCGAGCGTGTTTGCTCTAATCGCACACGCTTATCTCATGGCTGTTTTGCATATGATGTTGAGTATACCACTCTTCCCCTCTATTGAGCCATCACTTGGCCGATTCTAAGGGATGATGTGGCCTTGACGAGGTATATGTAGCTTACATATGCCACTTTCCTTTTTAATTAGCCATCAATTGGCCGATTCTAAGGGATGATGTGGCCTTGACGAGGTATATGTCACTTACCTATGCCACTTTCCTCTTTAATTAGCCATTACTTGGCCGATTCTAGGGATAGGTGGTGGTCTTGAGGAGGTGCATGTCAACTACCCTAGGGTTTCGTATCTTAGGGCATGTTTGATTCCATACACCTAATTGTTGATTATTCTAATTAAATTTTAATTTCATAAGTATTGTTTCACTTATATGATTTTCTAGTAATTATTATTTACCCGCCCACAATTAACTCTCCTTTTTCCACTTCCTTTTCATGTATAAAGTATTTACATCGTTTATTTTTAATGTAACCTTTACGTGTAGACTATTTTTTCGTATGGAGAGGCTTGTTGAACGATTTTTTTTCAACGGGTCATCTAGGTTTAACTCTTATCATCAAGCCTTAGAAAACGAGTAAAACCATATGAGTTCCCTTATTGATGTTTTACTCATGGATTTGAGTATTACATCTTTGCGCACAACACCGTCATCACTTGTATCAATTTGTGGCTTATGTCACAATTGTGCAAGTTATAACAATCATATTGGGATGTAAATGTGCATACCTTGCACTTCCCATTTATTTGTGACATTGTTTTTTTCGTAGGTAACACATGGGTTCTTTTTTTTTACCCTTGTTTTCGTCACTACTTAACTCTTATGAGTAGTGCCTTATTTTATCATTTTATCATCACGTTTGCTTATTGCTCGCAAGACTAGAATATTATTTGTGAGTGCACTTGTTTTTTCACATAATACACTTTCTCGACCATATAATACATGATGGGTTGGCATTAATATAAGGCTATCTAGGAAATTTCATTGATGTAAGAACCATGGTTGAGCCTCGGGGAGCCGCCATGATTACTCAAGATAGAGATCCGAGAAATACATCTTAGCTATGTTTTCCCCCATGGTTTTTAAAACACCATAGTGTTACCATAGTTATCGGATCTCGAATCACATCTCATATGTCTAGAGGGGTAAAGACATGAGATACTTTCTTGGATAAAGTTCTTTCAATCAAAATTTCAAGCATTCATTTTGCTTGTGTATTTTCTGAACCTCCTTATTTTATTGCATACCCACAGCGTGCATCATGGAACAAGTTTTGAACGCAGTTGGAACGATCTCTCCAAATGAGACCTCTCAACCCCAATCCGCATCTCGCACACAAGCTGAGATCACTATTGAGCAATTGCTCACTACTACCTTGAATCAATTGGCCTAAATGAGACAGGCCAATATGGCATTGGAAAAGAAATTCCAAGAATTAACTATTGAGTCCAAGAAAGAAGGTGAACCTTCCTTCGTAGTCACGCCTTTCAAGGGAGATAAGAAAGAAAGAACCGAGGAGGCTATTAGCACTTGGCTTGGTCGTTGGGAGTCTCACTTTGAGCTTCATCCCAAGCCCGATGCAGTAAAAATTGGTTATGTTGGTCGTGAGTTAGGTGGCCGAGCTGCTGCTTGGTGGCGTGGCCTAAGGACCGCAAAAAACTTACCCACAACTTGGGAAGGTTTCGTTGATGTTTTTAAGAAACAATTCTTGCAGCCACCTTCTCAAACCGAACAAGCGCAGCACTTGCTCACATTGTCTAGTAAGCCATTTACCTCTCTCAAGGATTATGTGCATCACGCTCGGACCCAGATCCAAAAATCGGGACTTACGGGTGAGAAATGGTTTGTCGCTTGTTTTTTGAATGGTATTCCCAATGGGGATTATCATTGGATTGTCCATGACAAGGACCCCACAACTTTCGAGGAAGCCGTCAACATTGTGCTGCGATACCATAGGACTTCCAAGAAAGACCACAATAAACCTGAGTTCGCCAAAACTCCGAATGTCAAGTTCATTGGGAAACGTAAGCAATCCAGTGACACTCTTGACTGCGACTCAAAGAAACCGAACCTCTTCTGTGCATATTGCAAGAAGCAGGGCCACACAAAGGATACCTGTCGTCGTCTTGAGAGGAAGTCAATGAACACCCCTCCTCAAGACAAATCTACAAGTAACACAGGTGAGTCTTTTGATATTGTTGAAGTTCATACCAATCACTTAAGTTTATGTGAATGCACTTTTCCTTCACATTTACTTGGACCTAATGATTTACTCCGAGCAGTCGGATATATCAATGGAACACAAGCACATTTCTTGTTTGATTCCGGTAGTTCTCACAATTTTCTTAATGATCACTTTGTGCAGCAAATGGAGCTCCACATAAACGCAAGTGATCATATCTATCAAGTTCACATGGCAAATGGAAACGTTCAATACATCAGTGGCATTGTTTGTCAACTGCCAATTCAAATAGATACTTATTTGGAGAAGCTTGACTTTCATGTTATGAAATTACAATCCGCAGATGTCATTTTAGGATATCCTTGGTTTTTTAATAAAAACCCTTCTTTGTCCATTGATTGGGTTAATCACTCAATCACATTTGAACTTAATAATTGTAAACATTTTATTCAATGTTCCAAACTTCCTTCTCATTCACTTGTGTCTTCTAAATCTTTAAGTGAGTATTCTAGTTCATTAATTTATTCGTGTGTAATTGATCCTGCGGTTCAATTTTATTATTTTAATATTGACGCCACACAATTACCACATTTTGAGCAACGATTACTCGACTCTATTTTAGAGGATTTTCAAGATGTGTTTCCTACTGAATTACCGCTTACTTTACCACCTAAACGTAATGTGGACCATCAAATTGAACTCATCCCTGGGGCTGCTCCTGTGAGCATTCCACCTTACCAACTTAGTCGATTAGAAGAGGATGAGATCGCTAAACAACTTAAGGAATACTTGAGTATGGGCCACATTAGGTATAGTAAATCACCTTGGGGTGCGCCAGTTCTATTAGTCAAGAAGAAGGAAGGTTCGTGGCGAATGTGTATCAATTATCGCCGTTTGAATAAAATGACAATTAAGAATGCATATCCATTACCTCGTGCCGATGATTTGATTGATCGTTTGCACGGGGCTCGATATTTTACGAAAATTGACTTACGAACTGGTTTTCATCAGATTCGCATCGCCGAGGATGATATTCCTAAAACCGCTTTTCGTATGCGCTATGGCCATTATGAGTTTTTAGTCATGCCGTTTGGGTTGACTAATGCTCCAGCCACATTCCAACAAGCGATGAATGATGTTTTCCGAGATCAACTCGGTGATTTTGTTGTCGTCTTCTTGGATGATATTTTGATATATAGCCGTACCTTGCAAGATCATGTTCAACATGTTCGATTTGTTTTGCGAAAGTTGCGTGACAACTCTTTCTATGCAAAACATTCAAAATGTGACTTCTTCCAAAAATCTATTGTGTACCTAGGTCATTTAATTACAGAAAATGGCGTTGAAATTGAACCTTCTCGTATTGAAAAGGTTAAACTTTGGCCCATTCCTCGTAATATTCGTGAACTTAGATCATTCTTAGGGTTTGTTGGATTTTTACGAAAATCAATTCGTAACTATTCCAAATTGACTACGCCATTAACTGACCTTTTAAAAGGTCATCCACGTAAGTCTGTCAAACCAATTTCATGGAATGAACAACTTGACAAATCATTTGAGACACTCAAAGAGCATGTGTGTCTAGCTCCCACTCTTCTATTACCGGACCCTTCTAAGCCTTTCTCAATTGAAACCGATGCTAGTGATTATGCTATTGGTGCCGTTCTTTATCAAGGTGGTCACCCTATCGCTTTTGAAAGTAAGAAGCTTGATGCTGCTCAATCTCGGTATTCGATTCAAGAGAAAGAGTTGTTTGCGGTGATACACGCACTTAAAACATGGAGGCACTATCTCTATGGAAATAAATTTGTGGTTACAACAGACCATCAATCATTAAAGTATTTTTGTGACCAGCCCGATCTTGTTGGTCGTAAAGGCCGTTGGGCTGACCTTATGCAAGATTTTGATTTTTCCATACGATATCGCAAGGGTTCTATGAACACCGTTGCTGATGCTCTTAGTCCCATTAAAGAAGTTAACATGCTTAGCTTCACGGAAATAAAATCTGATCTTTTAGATCACCTTCGAGGGAAATACCTTGATGACAGTTATTTCTCAAAATACTGGACGAAAGCCGAATCTGGTTTAGATGCCGATACTAGCACCCTACCCTCGAAGGCGACCTTTCACATTACAAACGGTTTGCTCTACCGTAGTGGAAAGGTTTGTGTTCCAGATTTACGAAATGTTAAACAGAAATTTTTTCATGAATGTCATGATGCACCATCTGCTGGTCATCCTGGAATACAACGCACACTCGTTCTCATCTCGTGTACTTTTTTCTGGCCTAAGATGCGCTCTGACGTGCATAAATACGTAACTCAATGCTTACAATGTCAGATTAATAAGTCGGAGCGACTTAAAGCTGCTGGTCTTTTACATCCCTTAGATATTCCCAACAATAAATGGGAAAGTATCTCGATGGATTTTATTGTTAGTTTACCTCGTAGACAGAGGGGTCATGATGCCATATGGGTTGTCGTTGACAAGCTAACAAAATTAGCTAGATTTATTCCTACAAAAACCACGGTAACCGCTCAACAGTTGGCTTATCAATTTGTTGATGAGTTATTTCGTTTTTATGGATTACCGATGGATATTGTTAGTGATCGAGATTCCAAGTTTACTAGTGACTTTTGGACTCAGGTCTTTAAGAAACTAGAAACTACGTTGAGCATGAGTTCCGCAGATCATCCTCAGTCTGATGGACAAACTGAACGAGTTAATCAAATTATTGAGGACATGCTTTGAGCTTATGTAGCAAAAACCCCTTCTAAGTGGGAGCAATACCTTCCTATCTTAGAATTTGCCTATAATAGCTCTAAACATACATCCATTGGATATAGTCCTTTTATGTTGATGTATGGTTTTCAGCCACGTGCCCCAGTTGATGTCACGATTCATCGTGATACATTAGACAGTACACGCAATTTTTTGCAAGACATGAACCAAATGTTGCATATTGCCAAAGAAAATGTCAAGATAGCTCAAGATCGTGCTCGATTTTATGCTGATCAGGATAGACGTCCTCGTGCATTTACTATTGGTCAAAAAGTTTTTTTGCGTGTCCCGACTGATTCTACGTCATTATCTACGGGCAAGTGCGCTAAGTTAGCCCCACGATATTGTGGCCCATTTGAAATCCTTAAGCGAGTTGGGTCATCTGCTTATCACCTTGCCTTACCTCGTAACGTTGGTATTCATCCTGTTTTTCACGTCAGTCGTCTAAAACCATTTTTAGGCTCTGGTGATAACACCATCACAATCCAAGATCTTGTAACATTAGAGGATTTTTCTTACAAACCTCATGTTCCTGAACGAATTCTTGATTCTCGTACTAAACGTTTACGTTCTAAAGAGATTCGGCTATTCAAGATCAAATGGATGGATAAACCTATTGATGATGCCACATGGGAACGCGAGCATTCGCTTAAGGCACAATTTCCTCACTTTATATTGCAAGAGTGCAATCTTTTGAAGTAGGGGAGTATGTTATGTACACATAACGTTGGTGAGGGTAGGTCACTAATATTTACATTAGTGAAGGGTATGTTCACTATTATTAAAAAGGGGACTAATGATTGGGTAGAATGAATGATATGTGCATGCACTATCATGATTTAGACAACCAATGAATAGAGAGCCTTTTAGAAAGGCACATCTATTCAAGGGGCCTAGGAAAAGGTATAAATATGAGGCTTAGCTACCCTCATAGGGATCATCATGTCGGAAGGCTGCTGTCGTAGACACCGGTGGTGTGGGCTAGGCTTTCGTCTCGACGATCGTGTTTATCTCTTCCAAGGTATTAGTCATCCTAATATCCGGCGGTATGGGATGTCGGTGGTAGGTTGGCTATGTCTAGATCATAGCTCGGGGGTGGTCGGGTGGAACGGGTTCTTCTATCCAATCTATTTTCTTCCTTATTACTTGATTTGGTCTATTGATTAGTAATAGACTCTTAACACTAAGCGCACTGATTGTAACCTTGCCGGATGCCTATAAAAGGATCCGATGATTTGTAAAGGGTTTGACGGAAGTAATACAAAAGTAATTATTGCGTGTTTATCTGTATCTTCGTATTGTTTACCGTCTGTGCTTAATAGTAATCATCTTACGCGTGTAACCTAGCATCCAATCCTTACCACCCCTTTGGAGAAGTGTCAGATAGACACTTGTGTTGAGGCTAGTCCGGCCAGGCAGACAACAGAAGCCGCCAAGACATGGCTAAAGCAACACGGGCTCGAGGGCTTCTTGATGATGATGGAAGTACCGCCACACAAAGAAGCCGACAAAGTGATCAAAGAAATCGACACAGAGGTCATAACGGCAGAGGCGATTTGAGCGTTAACAGGCCTTCCGGAGGGAGGCATACTTACGATCGACAATCCAACCCCGGAGCAACTCATCAGGTATTTTGGTGAGTACTCTCTAGCCAGCAAGGGCTACCGGACACAGGGCGGCGCAGATATGCTGTTCCGCGAAATTGCTCGTGTGCTCCACGAATACGGCCACGTGTACCCTAGACCCCCTTGTCATGCCACAGAACCGGGTAGGGATGATCATCGCCACATATGAAGAGATCAAGGTGGATTGGCCGGTATTTATCGCCGATGGGTTGTGTGCGGCGATCGAGATCGTCAGAGGCAAAGACGACAAAGAAGGCTGAGACGGACGGAGGATATGGCACGCCATAACGCAGTGGCTCACCTTGCTTGTGCCACCCGTCCAGCCCGTCCAGCCCAAGAAGCGAGGAAGAGTGGCGGACGGCACCCCAAGGACGGCTTCCAAACGGCAACAGCTGTTGGCCTCTAAGGCCACTAAGGGAAACGCCGCGGATGCAGAACAGGTGGCAGCAGGAAGCGGTAGCCGGAAGCACCCAACGGAGGCGCAGGAGGAACCACCGGCACGGCCCGTAAAGGTCACACTCCGCCGACTGGTGAATAGAGAAGCGGACCCCTTGGCGGCAAAACTCAATGCCGGAGCTCGGGAGGAGGAAATAGAGGAGGAGCCCACAGAGCACCTCCAACGACGGTTGTCGGCAAGGACCGTTGAGACAGCCGGAAAACGTTCGGACCCTCAGATGGAGGGAACACCGGCTCCCCTTAGTGAGACTCCCACGCCAAGGAGGGAACCGGAACCGGTGCATATGGCACCGGAAACAGAAGCCCCGGCACCACCGGCAACACCGGCAAGTCCCATCCTGCTAGAGTCAGAAAGGTCAATGCAGCCTCCCTCGGTCAGCCAAGGAGAAGCGCAAGGGGAACCAGGACAGCAGGGTGGTCCACGGGCAGAAACAGAACTACAACTCGGCGCAACCAGGCGGGAACACCCCTCTACAAGTGAGCCCATCTGTCAAACCTCCGTGCAAGCACAACAAGGCACTGGTAGCCTGTGGCTCCGGTGGATAGGCGAACTGATAGCCGGAGTAGTGGGGTATATTGAGGCGGAAGAAAGAGCGCAAAGCGAACGGTTGCTCGTCACAACCGAACAACTAGAGACGGTCCGGTCCAGAATCAGGTGCCTTGAAAAAGACTTGGATCAGGTCACGACAGAGATGGCCAAAATGGCCTTAACGGCAACACAGATCCAATCACCGGTGACTCCGGTAAGTGTACAGAATAAAGAAATAGAACGACCTGTACATAGCAATAAGACCCCGGCAACGGAAACCGTTCCGGCAAGAGATGCAGCGCAAGCCCAGGAGCTTGTGGAATTGAGAGATGAACTTGCCGCACAAGAAGCGCTAAGGAGCCGTGAACGAGAATTGAAGACGGCGGCCGAAGCCGAATTAAAGAAGACTGCTGAGAACCTCCGCCGGGCAGAGGAGAGCCTCCGGAAAGGCCATCAAGCGTACGACCGGCTAAAGGAGGAGAAAGACAAAGTGCTGCAGGAAAAGGACAAGCTACGGAAAACGGCGGAAACAGAGATTGAACGGCTAAAGGAAGAGCTTCGCCAGCAGAAGGACCGCGAGGACCGGGCCCGTCGTCAGATCAACGCACGACTCAAGCAAAAGACGGATGATTTTGAGCACCTGCACCGGGACTACAAACGGCTGGAAACGGAGCATAAAGAACGGATGGCCAAGCTCCAGCAGGTAGTTGATCGGGCCGCGACGGCGATCGCCGACGAACGGGCGGAAAATACAAGACGCTTGGACGAGGAGGAGAAGGTCCGGATAGAGCTCCAGAGGCAGCAGTAGGAAGACAAAGAGAGAGCGTCAATAGTATTGCAGAAATTACAAAGCACATATCAAAGGCAATTGACGCATTACAAGGCTCAGGCGGAGGACAACGTCAAAATCATCAAACAACTGAAGGAGGAACGACAAGCGGCGGAAACCAAATTGCAATTGGGAACGAGCCGGATTCAGTCCATCCTCCGGGCATGGCTAAATCAGACAAAACACTTGATTGATGAAAGCTCCGTAAAATGGTGGACAAAGTGGGCACAAAACGCGGCGGAACTCCAGTTGCTACGGGCGGATGTGGCAAACCGGCGAAAGGAAGGAGATGATTGTTATACGTTGACTTCCGAGGACTTAACCGCCATACGGGATGAGCTGGCTGACGACTTCCAACTCCTGGCAGATGAACAGCTGGCGCAGGTCAGGCAGCTCATAGCTCAGCTAGATGATGATAGGTTGGACGCTCAAAGCCAGTTTGAAAGCTACGAGCGGTCCCGGGTGCGGGAAGAAAAAGCACGGGAAGCGGCAACGGTTAACCTTAGTGATGAGGAACCATCGCCGGCTGAGGGCCAGCCGGGAACCAGTCAACCGGAGACCACTACGACGCAGGGAGCAACGACGGAGACGCCGGTGTCAGAGCCACAAACGGAGGAGCAGCCGCAACAACCACCAACGGACCCGCCGCAGCAGACATCAACAGAGCAGCAACAACAGCAACAACAACAACCACTTCCAGATGAACCATTGGAGCCTCTCGAACAAAGCATTTTGGACATTTTGGACGAAGAATAGCAAGGGTCGGTTGTGGATTCGACGTACAAGGTACTATCCCACGGGCGTGCCATGTGTTACCGGTCGGCAAAGGAGTCCAGAGTGGGAAACAAAGAGTTATTTAAGTAGTAGGAATGTGGTTGTAATTAAGCTATGAGTGTGGACGGACGGACCGGAAACGGTATGCCGTTCCGGATCCGGACCGATCCCGAACAGGTGCGGATGGCACCGTTTTGTAATACAGACCGGAAACCTATTTAAAGGCCGGATACAATGTAATCATTAGCGGTTAATTAATAAAAGCTTAACCATTGTTATCTCTCTGTGTTAATTGCCGTTCTGTCTTAATTGTTATATCTTACGCGTGTGTTATGAAAGATGATCATAATAAGTAACTTAATCAAGTAGGATTAAGCGTTGAGGCAAATCCGGTTGCCATAACACCCTTTGGGGAAGTGTCTTCTGTAGACACCCTGTGTTAGGCCATTGTCCGGCCCTAAGAGTTAACAGTGTGTTGTACTACCTTGCATCATGCGTTCATGACCACATGCTCGACTATATTTGAGATTCGAAAATGCCGAAAGAAGCTTGGGGAAACCTCAAGAAGATCTTTGCGGCAAATACGGGTGCACGAAAGCTCCAACTTCGACAGGAGCTAAACAACGTGCAACAGAGGGACATGTTGATCACTGGCGATACTTTGAAGATCAAGGAGCTGTGCGATGCCCTCGGTTCGATTAATGTCGGCATCGATGATGATGAAATGATGCAAATATGCCTCGATGACTTGGCATCTTGATTCAACACGATTAGATCAGCCATTCTTGCGAGGGAGAACCCTCCCTCCTTTTTCGCCTTCAATCGATTTTGTTGGTTGAAGAAAATCACGTTCGACAAAGGAACAATGCGCATGATGGTCAAATGCTCTACGCACAGTCGGATGATAGAAGAGGATTCGACCGTGGACATAGAGGTCGGTTCGGACGAGGCTGACACGGTCGGACGACCCAAGAGCGTAACTTCCTCCAATGGCAAGAGGATAGAAACAGTCCCAAAGAGTTTGGTAGAAGGGGGAGCCACCCCGCTGGACCGAGCAATCATAACAACTCGATCAAATGTGGGTACTATGGAAAACAAGGCCATTATTAAGAGGAGTGCCGAAAAAAGATACGAGACTCGGCTTCGACTAATCGACAACTCACAAACTACGCTTCGAATTCCGACTACGACGATCGTGGCGGGATGTTCGTAATGAGGTATGAAGCACACTTGATGTCGTCATAGGCCCCGTCCAACACCCCTTCTTCAGATAGCATATGGTTTGTTGACTCGGGAGCATCCAATCACATGATGTCCCATGAAGATTGGTTCCAAGAATTACCAAAGCTTGATCGACCTGGCTATGTCGAAACTGGAGATGATATGACTCACCCAATTCAACATGTCAGGAATGTTCCATTCGGAAATAACGGCAAACAAACCTACCTCAAGAATTTCTTGCATGTCCCAACCATCACAAAAAACCTGGTCTCGCTCGGCCAGATTGTCGAACAAGGTATGCAAGTACGATTCAACAATGAAGGGTGCTTCATCGAAAAGGACGATTGAATTATAGCGCATGGTCGTCGAGAAGGCGAAATGTTCATCCTCGAATCAGAGGAGGTGAAATTGGCTATGTTCGCAAAAGGTCTCAAAATCGAAACAGACTTGAAACTGTAGCACAAGAGAATTGGCCACATCAATCTTCGGAAGCTCCAGAACATGCAATCAAAAGGACTCGTAATCAAACTCTCGACATTTACTGAGAAGGAGAGTACAGGCGTATGCGAGGCATGCTAGTTCGGAAAACAACGCCGACATCCATTCCCAAAGGAGAGGAATGTGAGCAAAGGGACCCTAGATGGAGTACATTCAGTGGTTGCCGATATTATGTCACGTTCATTGACGACTTCTCTAGGCATACTTGGCTCCACCCAATGAAACAAAAGAGCAAAGTGTTCGACGACTTCCAAAGGTTCAAAAATGAAGTCGAAAAAGCCACAGGTCAGCACGGACGTTGCCTTCGATCGGATGGAGGAAAAGAATATCTCTCGGATGAGTTTATGACATATCTCCAAAAGGAAGGAATATGACGAGAATTCTTGTGTCCACATACACCTCAGCAAAATGTTGTAGCCGAACAGAAGAATCAGCACATAGTCGAGGTTGCACGGGCAATGATGAATGAGAAGAACCTACTCACACATGTGCACCTTTGCACATGAGATGTATATATACCTCATTGTGGGTATTTTTGTATTTGACGATGATGATGATGATAATTTAATATAGAGTTAATCATCCCCCATCTTGTGTTGCTCATAAGTGTACTTGTCTCTCTCTTCCGCTCACACACTTACACACACTTACACACACATATCACTTAATCTTCCGCTTAACTTAATCACATAATTAGGTACTAATTTACCCATAGGTAATTACCTAATTCTTAACATGGTATCAGAGTGTGTAGTTTAGAAAATCCACTAAGCCCACCCGTCTCCGTGATTGTGTGTTCGAGAGGCCGACGACAAAATCCGGCTATCCGCTACCGTAGTGCCGCTATGTAGCATGTGTATGTGATCAAAGGAAGAAAAGAAAAAGAAGTGAAGACACTAATCAACATGAACACACAAATGGGTAGACCGGAGCAATTATTCATCTTGGGAGTACAAGATGACCTAATACCTCATCGGCCAAGGGTATTGGAGCTAGATCAATGATGCACAAGAACATCGACCCGACCCAAAGAACGCCGACTACTCAACATGGGAGCAAGTGGCAAGTCGAGTTATGTATTGCTTGGCAACATGTGTCCATGACCACATGCTTAGCCACATTCAAGATGCCAAGACGCTTAAAGAGATGTGGGGGAATTTCAAGAAGATGTTCGCCACCAACACGACCGCCTGAAAGCTTCAACTCCGACAAGATTTGAACAACATTCTGCAAAAAGATATGTCCGTGTTGGACTACATCGCCAAAATCAAGAGCATTTGTGACTCGCTTGGCTCTATCAACATAAATGTTGATGAAGAAGAGATGGTTCAAGTATGCTTGGGCGGCCTCGCACAATGATTCGATCAATTACAGATGGCAATCTTGGCGAGAGAAAACTGCTCTTCATTCTTCGACCTCCAATCAATGTTATTGGTCGAAGAGAACCACGTCCGAACCAAGACGAAGACGTCAGAAGGAAAAATGTTCTTCTCAAGTTTGGATGGTGGCCGAGGACGAGGTCACGGTGGTAGAAGAGGCCAATTTGGCCCATCACACGAAGGGAACTCAAACCTTCACGGAAGCCATCGATGAATCTTCGTAAGAAGGGGGAGCTGTCATGCCGAACAAGGTCAGCAAATGAGGCCTGTAACTTGCAACTATTGCGGAAAAATTGGCCACCACGAGGAGGAGTGCCAAAAAAGAAGAAGCGAGTCGCCTTCGACAAGTCGACAACTCAAGATCTATGCCACCAACTCCGAATACGACAACTACGGCGAACTATTCGTAATGAGGCATAGAGCGAACTCTATGTCGGCCTCCAACACCGCGAGCACCTCCAATTCGGAAGACGTGTGGTTCGTCAATTCTGGCGCCTCACATCATATGACATCCCACAAAGAGTGGTTCAATGACTTGCATACACCGGATCGACCCAGCTTCATAGAGATGGGAGACGACACCACACATCCCATTCAACACATCAGTAATGTCCCATTTGGGAAAGAAGGCGAGCAAACTTGCATAAAGAATGTCTTGCATGTGCCCACAATAACGAAGAATTTGGTGTCCGTCGGCCAAATCGTGGAGCAAGGCATGCATGTCCGCTTCAACAACGAAGGTTGTTTCATCGAGAAAGATGGCCGACTCATAGCCAAGGGATGACGAGATGGTCGAATATTCATCCTCGATTCTAACGAGGTGAAATCAGACATGCATGCCAAAGGTCGCAAAACCGAGACAAGCATCGAGTTGTGGCACAAAATAATCAGCCACATCAATCTCCAACGGCTCCGAGCTATGCAAACAAAGGGAGTCGTCATCGGACTTCCAGCCTTCGAGTGGAAATGAGTTGACCGAGTATGCGAAGCATGCCAACTGGGCAAACAACATCGACTCCCATTCCCGAAGGAGAGCCACACAAGCAAATGCCTCCTAGACATCATACACTCGGATGTATGGGGACCGGCTCAAACGCCGACGATCGGCGGATGCCGATACTACGTCACCTTCATCGACGACTACTCCCGCCACACATGGATCTTCATGATGAAGAAGAAGAGCGAAGTGCTCTCACACTTCCAAAAGCTCAAAAGCCAACTTGAAAAATAAACTGGTCGGCACATTCGATGCCTACGATCGGATGGAGGAAAGGAGTACTTCACCGATGAATTCACCTCCTAACTCCAAAGAAAAGGCATTTGGAGCGAATTCTTGTGCCGACACACACCCCAACAAAATGGAGTCACTGAAAGAAAGAATCGGCAAATACTCGAGGTAGCATAGGCCATGTTACATGAGAATCACATGCCGAACTTCTATTGGGCGGATGCAGCATCCACTAATGGAGTTGTTGAGAGTCGAACTCAACTTCCCATAGTAATAGGTTTCACACTAGCTCATGGTTATACTAGGCTAGTTTTGTAAATAGTAGAAAGGGAACTTGCCCTAGTTTAGTTGGTATTTAAACCAACCCCTTGTAACTTAGTTACTGTTGGAAGTATTTTGGTTAATGTAAGATATGGTCGTTTATCTCTATTTTAACTTCTCTCTCTCTCTCTCTCCCTCCCTCCCTCCCTCTCTGTTTTGCCTTACGTACACACAGAGTCCTTCCGCTACATCTCAACCACTCTTGCTCCTCATTCCTTTACATGGTATTAGAGCGTGTGGTTAATCGAATATATTCAACTGTGTTGTGGTACACGCCGACGATCAATAGAACCGGCACATCAATAGAGAAGAAATCGACATAATGAACACTTAGATGGAAGCGCTCTTCCTATCGAGAAGCTTGACAGAACGAATTTCGCATCTTGGGAATACAAAATGCAGCAATACCTTATCGGACAAGGTTATTGGAGCTACATTGAAGGAGCTCACGAAACTCAACCCAACCCAACACACACCGACTATCCCGCTTGGGAGCAGGCCGCAAGCCGTGTGTTGTATTGCCTTGCATCATGCATTCATGATCATATGCTTGGCTATATTCGAGATTCGAAAACACCGAAAGAGGCTTGGGGAAATCTCAAAAAGATTTTTGCGGCCAACACGGCTGCACGGAAGCTCCAACTTCGACAGGAGCTAAAAAACATGCAACAGAGGGACATGTCGATCACCGGCTATACCTTAAAGATCAAGGATCTGTGCGATGCCCTTGGTTCGATTAATGTCGTAATCGACGGTGACGAGATTGTGCAAATATGCCTCGGCGGCTTAGCACCCTGATTTGGCTCGATTAGATCGGCCATCCTTACAAGGGAGAACCCTCCTTGATTTTTCAATCTCCAATCAATATTGTTGGTTGAGGAAAATCACACCCGACAAAGGAGCAACGCACTAGAGGGTCATATGCTCTACTCCCAATTGGATGATAGAAGAAATCTTGTCTGTGGAAATAGAGGTCGATCCGAACAAGGTCGTAATGGTCGGCCGACTCAAGAGCGTAACTCCCACCAATGGCAAGCGGACAGGAACGATCCTAGAGTGTTCGACAGAATGGGGAGTCATCATGCCGGACTGAGCAATTGTAACAACCCGATTGAATGCGGGTACTATGGAAGACATGACCACTATGAAGAGGAGTGCCGAAAAAAGGTACGAGACTTGGCTTCAACTAGCCAACAACTCACGAACTACGCATCAAACTTTGACTACGACAACCGTAGCGGAATGTTCACGAATTATGCATCGAATTCCGACTACGACGATCGTAGCGGAATGTTTACAAATTACGCCACGAATTCCGACTACGGCAACCGTGGCGGAATGTTCGTAATGAGGCGCGAAGCACACTCGATGTCAACATGGTCCTCAACTAGTGCCTCCGCCTCAAATAACGTATGGTTTGTTGACTCGGGAGCATCTAACCACATGAGGCCTCATGAAGATTGGTTTCGGGAATTACGAAAACCCGAATGACCCGGATATGTCGAGATTGGCGATGACCTTACTCATCCAATATAGCATATCGGGAACATACCATTAGAAAACAACGACAAACAAACCTATCTCAAGAACGTACTACATGTCCCTACCATCACGAAAAACCTGGTCTCGGTCAGCGAGATTGTTGAACAAGGAATGCAGGTATGATTCAACAATGACGGGTGCTTCATTGAACGGGGCAGACAAGTCGTAGCCCACGGTCGATGAGAAGGCCGTATGTTTATCCTCGAATCAAACGAGGTAAAGTAAGCCATGTTTGCAAAGAGCCTTAAAGTCGAAATTGACATAAATCTGTGGCACAAGAGAATCAACCACATCAATCTCCAAAAACTCCAGAACATGCAATCGAAAGGAGTCGTAATCGAACTCCCGAATTTTACCGCGAAGGACATTACGGGCATATGCGAAGCATGCCAGTTTGGAAAGACATCCATTCTCGAAAGAGCGGAATGTGAGCAAAGGGATCCTAGATGTTGTACATTCAGATGTATGGGGACCGGCCCAAACAAGCGCACTCAGCGAATGCCGATATTACGTCACGTTCATCAATGACTTCTCCAGGCACACCTGGATCTACCCGATGAGACAGAAGAGCGAAGTGTTCAGACACTTCTAGAGGTTCAAGGCTGAAGTCGAAAAAACTATGCGTCGGCATGTACGCTGGCTTCGATCGGATGGAGGCAAAGAATAATTTTCGGATGAGTTTATGACGTATCTCCGAAAGGAAGGAATCCTACGAGAGTTCTCATTCCGTCACGTAGCTCAGCAGAACGACGTAGCTGAACGTAAAAACCAACATATAGAAGAAGTCGCTCAGGCTATGATGAATGAGAAGAACCTATCGAAATCATACTCGGCATAAGCGGCAAACACGGCTGTATACCTCATGAATAGGTGCACAACCTCGGGAGTACACGATGTAACTCCTCATGAGAAGTTCTTTGGAAAGAAGCCAGACTTATCACATGTCCGCATTTTCGGCGCAATCGCTTACGTGCATATTCCCAACAATACGCGACAAAAGCTTGACCCGAAGTCAGAGAAATGTATCCTCGTAGGATACTCACTCAATAGAAGGGGTACAAATGCTACAAACCATCTACTTGAAAAGCTCGTGTAAGCCGAGATGTCGTTTTTGACGAGTCCACATCCTTGTACGCACGAGAAACAACTTCGACTCTGACTACGCTCGACCCGGAATACGCCGAAATGGAGATAGAAGACGAAGATCGGCTCACGCGCATGTACTAAGAAAGCCCGATTACGATACGGCTTAGTGGACCACGGGAGCCCCCGAGTGACCAAAGCACATTTCGATTGAGTCCGAAACTCGACAAAGGGAAGGCCAAGATGTTCGAATATGAAGATCCAATCAACAACGCGTCAACTCACTCCCTTGATAGTGAGTTCGAAGGCCTGGACATCCCAATCATCTGGACAGATGGAGTGAAGAAAGTGTTAGCATCCGCAAACGAGAAGCTCCGCCGATCCACCCGTGAAAAGAACCCCGTAAGACGATTCGGCTACAATGATTATATGGCGTACCATTACGCCTTCATGATGAAGGTAGCGTTAGTACGGGAGCCGAAGATGCTTTCCAAAGCCGTAAAGGATGCGAGAGGGGTCGATGAGATGAATGAAGAAATGCAAGCCCTATGCAAAAACGAGACATGGGATCTCGTTCGTCACATGCTGAACAAGAAAGCAATTGGCTGCATGTGGATTTACAAAGTGAAACACAATGCCGACGTCTCTGTAAATCGCTTTAAAGCACGGCTCGTTGCAAAAGGATACGCGCAAATGCACGACGTAGACTACGAAGAGACCTTTGCCCCGGTGGCAAAGATGAAAAATGTGCGGACCGGCAGCAAAAGGGTGGCACCTCCACCAGATGGACGTCAAGAACGCCTTTCTTCAAGGAGAATTGGAAGAGGAGGTGTACATGATCCAACCACCCGGTTTTGAATCGTGCAATCATCTGAACGCAGTGTGCCGACTCAAGAAGCCTCTCTACGGCCTCAAACAAGCACCACGTGCGTGGCATTCGAAGATCACGCAATATCTTCATCAGATTGGATTTTGAATGTCAAAATTCGATACTTCTCTATACATCCGAAATGAGTCGGATAGCCCGATTGTCATCATCCTTTATGTGGAGGATTTGGTCATCGGAGGAAAGGATCTCGCCGAGATTAACAAGGTCAAATCACTTCTTTTCAGCAGATTCGAAATGAAAGACCTGCATGATCTCCATTACTTCTTTGGCATTGAAGTAATTCGGACACCAGTCGGAATAATGATTTCTCAAACGACACTACATTCTCAACCATCTGTACAAGTTCGGAATGACTGAGTGCAAACCTATGTCTACCCCTCTCGATCGTAATCTCAAGATTGATGCCGATTCTGGCACAACTGAGTGCGAGTCAACTCAGTATCGTCAACTGATCGACAACTTAATCTATCTCACCATTATGTGACCCGACCTCAGTTATTCGGTCGGCCTACTTAGTCAATTCATGCAGAATCCGCGAAACTTTCATCTCGATTGCGCTAAGAAGATACTCCGGTATGTCAGTACGACGATGGATTAGGACATTATGTATCAGTCAAATACGACCATTCGACTTGAAGGATACACAGACACGGACTGGGCAAGATACAAAGCGGATAGACGATCCGCATCCAGATTCGTCTTCTCCCTTGGTAGCGGAGCGATCTCCTGGAGCAGTAAGAAGTAGCCGCCAATCGCACAGTCGAGCATGGAAGCCAAATACAGGGGTGCGGCAGTCGCCGCATGTGAAGCCGTATGACTCAAGCGTATTCTGAAGGTTCTGGGCGTACCCATCAAAGATCCGATTTGCCTATACTGCGACAACTTGAGCAACATCTACTTGGCGCGAAACCCCGTATTTCGTGCGCGTACTAAGCATGTTGAAGTGCACTACCACTTCATTCACGAGCGCGTACAAGCCGGAGAAATCTATCTACAACATATCAGTACGCACCTCCAAGTTGCTGATATTTTTACGAAGGCCTTAGGAGTCGATAAGCTCGGGCAATTCGCATCATATCTTGGTCTCACGACATCCACATTGCCGATCTTGAGGGGGAGTACTGCGAGCGACACACGCACTGTGACATGCGCACTATACGCAATTGATCGAGTACACAACATGTAGTTAATTGAACCGAGCACGAAGCCAAAAAGCCGAACAATCCAGTTCAAGGATTACGAACGTTGGAAGCCGGATTCCGAAGACTGAACCGAAACAACTTTTTGACAGATGGAAGTTCTGTTTGAAGGGGCATGTTGAGAGTCGAACTCAACTTCCCATAGTAATAGGTTTCACACTAGCTCATGATTATACCAGGCTAGTTTTGTAAATAGTAGAAAGGGCACTTGCCCTAGTTTAGTTGGTATTTAAACCAACCCCTTGTAACTTAGTTATCGTTGGAAGTATTTTGGTTAATGTAACATACATTCGTTTATCTCTGTTTTAACTTCTCTCTCTCTCTCTCTCTCTCTCTCTGTTTTGCCTTACGTACACACACACAGAGTCCTACTATATCTCAGCCACTCTTGCTCCTCATTCCTTCACAGGAGTGCATGAGCTAACTCCATACGAGCTCCATGTCGGAAGGAAGCCAATCCTCTCACACCTCAAGGTTTTCGGAAGCATTGCGAATGTACGCATCCCGAACGAAAACCGACAGAAGCTCGACGCGAAATCGGAGATATGTATCCTCGTAGGATACTCATCCGAGAAGAAGGCATACAAGTGCTACAACCCTTCTACCCGAGCGGTTCGGGTAAGTTGAGATGTAGTCTTCGACGAGTCCGCATCCTGGTACGCACAAGAGACAACTTCGACTTCGACTCCGCTCAACCCGGAATCCGCCGAACAAGAGGTAGAAGATGGAGATCGCTTCAAACACATGTTCGAAGAAATTCCGATTATGAAAAGGCTTAGTGGGAGACAAGAGCTCCCGCGCGACCCAAGCACATCGCGGCCAAGTCTGCACTTGGACAAAGGCAAAGGTAAGATGCCCAAATATGAAGTCGACCACCCCGACAATAGTGATTCAGATGTGTTGGCTTGCGCACTAGACAACGAGTTTGGTGTATCCATCATGCGGACACCCGACACAAAGAAGGTGCTCACATCGGCGAGCGAAAAACTTTAACCCTCATTTAGAGCTAAGAACCCCGTCACCCGGCTCGGGTACAACAAGTACATGACCCATCATTATGCCTTCACGATGAAGGTAGCGGCCGAACAAGAGCCCAAGAGCTCTCGCTTGAGCTAAGAGGATACTTCGGTATCTCAATACGATGATGGATTATGACATCATGTATAAGTGGAATACGTGTATTCGACTCGAAGGGCACATTGACACAGACTGGGCCGGTTATAAGGTTGATAGACGCTCCACTTCCGGATTCGTATTCTCCCTCGGTAGTGAAACAATCTCTTGGAGTAGCAAGAAGCAACTGACAGTCGCATTGTCGAGCATGGAGGCCAAATACAGGGGCGCAACGGTCGCCGCATGCGAAGCTGTCTAGCTCAAACACATCTTGAAGGACCTAGGCGTTGCCATCATGGATCCAATTCGTCTCTTCTGCGACAACATGAGCAACATCTAACTCAATTGGAACCTGGTATTCCACGCACAGACTAAACACATTGAAGTGCACTACCATTTCATTCGCGAGCGAGTTTAGGCCGGCGAAATCAGTGTCCAACACATCAGTTCAAACCTTCAAATTGTTGACATTTTTACGAAGGCCTTAAGAGTTGACAAGCTCGGGCAATTCGCATTGGACCTTGGTGTCACGATCTCTACATTGCCAAACTTGAGGGGGAGTACAATAGGTGACAACAAGTGACACGGACACGGAAGCAGCCAAGAAGCAGAAGTAACCGACAAGAGGAGTCGAAGTACGACAAACAACAAGTCGAAAAGACGAACAACCAAGTTCAAATATTTCAAAATCTGGAAGTACAAGTTTAAAATTGTTGACTTGAAGGTACAAGGTTCAAATCCTGTCCTATGCATGTAACATAATTATTGTAGTATTTCTCTTATTTCTTTATACTTAGTCAATTGGGTACTCCACACATATTTTACATAGTGTACAAAGTACACTACGACACTCACCCCCTCCGAACCTGCACATCCTCTGGTATGTGCCGAAGTTTCCGGTATTGGTTACTCTTCTTCATCCGAAGCACCCTTTGTCCGTTCCCCTATGTCGATTATTAAATCCAACTCACTTTCCTCGCTTTCTGCACCTTCGTGACTGTTATCCGATTGCTCCTTTGTGTCAGGTTTGTCTAAGACTACATAGGGTTCGTCATCAATTCGCTTCTTGAAAATCTTCACCTGCTTCCCCACTATAGGCACTCGAAGAATTGTGCCATCTAGCTCACTTAGCCAGTAAGTTGCGTTGTCGAATGCTTTTTGAACTTTGTATGGTCTGAACCACCTTTTAGCAAATTTCCGTATTGAGCTGTGTTGATGATCCAGATTACTGTCGCAGACTATCACCCAATTCCCTTCTTCTATCTTCCGTAGTTAAAGTCGGTGCTTTTTATTGAATCGATGTTTGTTCTGAAATCGCGCTTCTTGTTGTCGGTGCACCGCTTCGGCTACGTCTTCCGGTCCTCCTTCTAGCTATCGTATCCGGACCGCTAGTAGTTCTTCCTGACTCATCTCTTCCTACCATGGTAGCACTGTCCATGTTGCAATTGCGGTTTCTGTAGGCATTACTGGAGCTTGTCCGGTCATAAGTTCCGCTGGCATATATCTGGTCACAGAACTATGTGTTGTGCGATCCGCCCATAGTGCATACGGAAGCATCTGCGGCCAATTCCTCACCCTCCTGTCACACGCTTTTGCAAGTGCTTTTACAATTGGACTACGTCCTCGTTCGATCTTCCTGTTTGCTTCTGGATTGTATGCCGTGGTGAGTGTCAACCGTACTCCATGTTTAGTGAAGAATTCCCTAGCTTTATCAGAGACAAGTTCTCCCTGATCCGCAATCACTTGTCCTACGCACCCGTACCTGTAGAACACTTCTTCCAGGAGAAATTGGCACACTGCAGAACATGTTTTTCTCCATAAAGCCTGACCTTCTACTTGGTTTGTTAGATCTTGCTAGCACCAAGTACTTCTTTTGTCCGATCCCGGTTGGCATGGCCACAATGTCGACCATCCATTTAAAGTTGATTGTTAGATGTAATTCATCCCGGTGTTGAACTCCGGAGTTGATTTAACATTTCTTGCATCTTTTGGCGAACTCCGCTACATCCTTGTTCTTCCACCAATATTTTTGCTTGATCTTTGCAAATGTTTCCCATGTTCCCCGATGTCCACCCGAATCGGATTCATGAAATTCGGATATTACTTGTTCCTATTGTTCCTTTGTGCCGACTACCCAGAGTGGTATACCATCCGGTCTTTTCGGCTCCCTCCAAATTAATCCATTGTTCAAGAAGAACTTCCAGACTTGCCATTCCTTCCTTCGGATCTCGGCTCTCTTTTCTTTATTGTCCGATCATTCCTCGATGTCTTGGAGCACTTTCCCAATTAGTAAGCTTTCTCCCTTGTATTTGTCTTCCCAGAACTCCCGAATCACGTTCATCTGACATATGTGCTCCGAAGTAAAGTAGTCTTCAGAAACTTCTTCATTATCCGATTCAATTATGTCATCTTCGAACCGAGCCCTTGATAACATATCCGCTACCGTTTTGTCTTTTCCTGAGATATGTCGAGCCTCCGGATTAAGTGACTTTACATATGCAATCCATCTTAACATAGCCACATCCGGTATCGTGCAACATCGCATCATCCCGAGTATCGGAAGACAATCCGTTTCGATCACTACTTCGGCTCCGATAAAATAATCTCGATCCAATTTTATTGCCAAAATGACTCCCCACAATTCTCTTTTAAATTATGCATATTCGTGTTGCCTTTCGTTGAGAACCTTTGCTCCGAATCAAAATCGGGTATCGTGACAAATCCGAGTCGACTTGGTTGATGACCCAACCGATCCCGGTTGGACTTGTATCAACCGTTACTATGATTGGTTGGTCATAGTTCGGTTTCTTAATTGGTTCTGCCCTCCGTAGTGTTTTCTTGAGCTTCTTCATGGGTTTGGTATATTCCAGTCTCCATTCGAACTTCTTACCCTTCTGCAGCAAGTGATAGAGTGGGTCTGCAATGTGTGCATAGTGCGGAATCCATATGTGATAAAATGCACATGCACAAAGAAATCTACGGACTTTGGATTGTGACTCGCATATTTCTTTCATAGCTTGAATCACATCAATCTTGATTGGTGACAGTCTTCGGCTATAGGGCCCACATAGATGTCCGACTACCAATATCTCTTCTTGTCTGAATGCCGATTTCTCTCTGGAGAGTGTTAAGTGCACATCTTCTAACTTCTGTTGCACTTTCTCACAGTCGTGAATATGGTCGACTACGAACTTACGACATCCCTGATCATCCATATTCTCATCCTTTTCTTCCACCACACATCCTTTCATTGGAATTTCATCTACGAACGACATTGTTATCTTCGGGATGCAGTCTCGGAGCACCTTGTTTCTCGCATTCATCATATGTGCGACCGAGTTGGTCGCTCCTTGTGGTAGCGTACACATTCGGACTAATCCTATCGGTGTCCGCATTGTAGTGATATCTCGGCTCTCCACGGCTTGTTGGAATTGGTCATACCCGGAGTATAGGTTTCCAATGGTGTATATCGTGTGTCCGGCAAACGCTTCCACAAATTTGGAGTTCCAAATCGTGACCTTGTTCACCGGTTGCAAATCTCGAATGAACCGGAGTGACCCATTCTTCTTCGGAATTGTAAACCATCGAATTGAGTACGGAGCATTTGATGGCTCTAGAATCCCCATCCCCACCTTCTCCTTGAGCAAGTCAATGATTTTCGCAATATGTGCTCGTGGCACCGGAATCGGCTTCAGGTTCCACGACACATGATTATCGTGAAGATCACCATCGGCTCCACTATCTTTGGATCAATGCACCCTATCTCTTTTGATGTGAATGAAAATGCTTTTCCATGTTGCTCCAACATCTTACGAAATCATTCTTCTTCATTCAGTATGAGGAACCCATCTCCGCCGATCCGGAGTTTCTTCCGGGTTTCATTCATGAAGGTATGTCCGATATCCACGGACTTTCGAAGTGTCAGATCTCCAAGACTTCTTTTCTCTTTTGTTCACTATTGGCGGGTAATTGTCACAGACGGGTAGACCAGGACAGGGATAAGTAGGCGAGCTAAATATTAAGAGAGAGCGAAAGATAAATATATAGATAGAGAGAGAGCATAGACAAGAGAACAAGAGAGAGAGAAGGTAAAAAAAAGAGCAAGAACTAAATTATGCTTCCGTAACTGGTGTTGTTCACCTTGATTGTAATCAAGGTGCACCGAAGTATTTATACAAGAATGTGGTAGTATGCATGCAAGCTAGGAAACATCTAGCGAGTGCATGGAAACTTCTAGAGAGTGCATGAAAATGCATTCTCTAGAAGTTTCTTGAAAGTTCTAGTTATTAACATAGAATGTAATAAGTTGAAACTTATACAATACAATAATGCATGGATGGATGTAGCTTAATTGGTAAGGTTGCCCAATAGGATCAGGAGGTCATAGGTTCAACCCCTTACATTCCATCATGTCTATGACATTATCCTCCCTTTAAGGCCGCCTCCTAGAACTCGCGGTTGGCTTATGTGGGTATCGTTGATGAAAATCACGAATGGCCTCCAGAGCATTTTGTAAAAGTGTAACTAGTTCCCATGTGGCGTCCGAAATGGGGGTAACCTTTCCATAAGACCAAATATTGGAGTTGTCGACGAAGATATCGAGAGTCGAGGATTTGGTCAACCTCATATTCTTCGCCCGTCAACAATTCCATAGGTGGTGGTGGAGGAGGTTGTCGTCCCGGAATTTGAGAAGGATGGTAGAGTTTGAGGAGAGAAACATGAAAAACATTGTGAATCCTGAATGTTGGAGGAAGTGCTAACCGGAAGGCGACTGGGTTGATCTGCTCGGTGATACGAAAAGGGCCTAGTCTTTTGTAGTCCAATTTTGCACAAGGACGTGTGGTGGCGATGTGGCAACGTAACAACCAAAGCATCTCCCCGACTGCAAATGTCGGTGCAACCAAGCGATGTCGGTCCGCTTGATCTTTATACTGGTCACTAGCGACACAGAGCTCCAAGGAGAGATCACAATGGACATCTTGTAAAGTGTGGGCTCGCATCTCTGCCGATGGATTGACCGAAGTTGCAGGTATGGAAATGCTGAAACGAGGGTGAAATCCATAGTTTGCAAAGAAGGGGGAAATCTTAGTTGGAGCATGGATACTATTATTGTATGCAAATTCCACCATTGCAAGGAAGCCCACCCAATCCTCTTGTTGGTAGCTCACGGTACACCGAAGGTATTGTTCGAGGATTTGGTTGACCCATTCCGTTTTTCCATCAGTTTGAGGATGGTATGTTGAGGACAAGTTTATAGAAGTCTCGAATGTTCTTAGAAGTCGTCACCAAAAGTGGGAAATGAATTGAGAACCTCGATCAGAGATGATATCCTCGGGTAAGCCATGTAATCGGATAACATTTTTAAGAAAAAGGTCAGTTGTCTCTTCCTCGAAAATGGTTTTGGAACATGGGAGAAAGTGAGCCATCTTCGAAAACCAATCGACAATGACTAGCACCGTGTCATGGCCACCAACTAGAGGGAGGTCGGTGATAAAGTTCATGGATAGAGAGACCCTTGGTCGACTTGGAATGGGGAGCCGGTGGAGAAGACCATATGGCCGATGGTGAGGCATTTTGGACCGACCACATACATCACATGTCTTGATAAATTCTTTGACAAATTTCCAAGGTTGGGGCCACCAAAACCCTCGAGATAGCAATTTTAGGGTTTTCGTGACCCCAAAGTGGCCGACAACAGGATCATCATGATAGTTTTGTAGTACCCATGTCCGACATGATCCTTCGGGAACGTATAAGAGATGATTATGATATAGTAACCCATCCCGGGTTGTAAATTGGTTGAGATATGAGCTTTTCATGCCCGGAGATGGGTCATTGATGTGGGCCATGATTTCTTTGGCGAATGGTCTGATGTGGTTGCTGGGACAATCTCGTTGAGCAAAGAATCATCATGTAACATGCAGGTTGCGAATAGCTGAAGTTGATTGGGCCACAACAAACAATGGGATTGTTGTGAATATGTGTCATCTCCTGGGCGCAATGCAAAATCAGGACACCGAGAGAGGGCATTAGCTTTCCCATGTTGAACTCCAGGTCGAAACAACATCTCAAAGTCGTAGTCGGCGAGAAAAGATGACCATCGGGCTTGCCTCCGATTCAATGTATGACTTGTCGTGAAGTAAATTAGACTTTTGTGGTCGGTCAACACTTGGATGCGATGTTGGGCCCCAACCAAATAGGGTCGCCACTCGGTGAAGATAGATATGATTGATGCAAGCTCCTTGTCGTAGACCAGATAATTGATTTCTGGGGTGGTAAACTTCTGAGAGTAGAAGGCAACATGATGTAGTGTGCCATCGTTGTCTGGTTGGGATAGGACAACTCCAATGGCAAAGTCGGAGGCATCAGTTTCAACTCAGAAGGGCCTTGTGGGGTCGGGGTGGACCAACACTAGAGCTGTGAGAAAAGCTGCCTTGAGGGCATCAAAAGCACTTTGCGCCGCAGAGGTCTAATGAAATGGAGTATCTTTTATAGTAAGGATGATTAAAGGTTACAGTAAAGAGGAAAAACCATTGATAAATCGTTGATAGAAATTTGCAAAACCAAGAAATGATTGTACCTCTTTCAACCGAGTAGGGATAGGCCAATTAGTTATTGCCGCTACCTTGCGTGCATCCATTGTGATCCCAGAGGGTGAAATCACGTAGCCTAGGAATTCGACAGAGGTTCGATCGAATTCACATTTCTCACTTTTGGTGTAAAGTCCATGTTCCTGAAGTTTGGATAGAACCAGTTGGACGTGTCGGGTGTGCTCCTATATGTTGGAAGAAAAAAATAAAATGTCACCAAGGTAGATCACCACGAAGTGATCGAGATACTCCTGAAATATATTGTTCATCATGTGCTGAAAGACCGCCGGGCCGTTGGTGAGACCAAAAGGCATCAACTTGTACTCGAAATGTCCATAACGTGTTCGAAAGGCAGTTTTCCACTCGTCTCCTGGCTTGATACGCATAAGATTGTAGTCTCACCAAAGGTCGATTTTGGAGAAGATACGCCCAGTTCGAAGTTGGTCAAGGAGTGTTGGAATTAAAGGCAAGGGATAACGATTGCATACCGTAATTTTGTTGAGACCCCGATAATCCACACATAGGCGTAATGAGCATCCTTCTTCTTAACAAATATGATTGGGGCCCCAACTGGTGATTTGGAGGGTTGAATGAAGACCTTGGTGAGGTTTTCATCCAGATATGTGCGAAGAGCCTCAAGTTCGGGTTCAGATAGCCCATAGATGGGCCCAAATGGTGGATGTGCGCCATCTTGGAGTTCGATTGGGCAATCATAGGGGTGATGTGCCGGTAACTGGTCTGCATTTCGCTTTTCGAACACGTCCAAAAGATCGCTATATCTTGCGGGAAAATTGGTGACAGGAACAGAGACGTCATGTGGCACAATGGGCACGGAAGCGACCACACTAGAATTGACCACAACGGAATTGGCAACATCGGAGATTGAGTTGAAATCAGAAGAATGTGCACCCAAGCTGAAAGCAACCCACACACAAGTAACAGTGTTTATGGAAGAGACCCATGTTGGTGTTTGTGGAAAGGTGATGGAGTGCCTGCACCAATCCACCATCAATATATCTCCCTCTTGCATGACACTTAACCACTTACGGTTGTGGGTGTCCCTCTTTGCTTCCTCGAAGCTTTCTGGCTCCCTCTTGTCAGATAGTAACACATATTCTTTATCTGGGAATCTCCGGGGGTATCACCTTCCTCTGCTTTCGTCAGCCGGCTTGCTAGGATCTTTGTCTTCTCCATCGGTTGGTTCTTCGTCTGGGTCGGATTTGACTACTTCTTCCTCATGGGATCTAACTCTACGTCCGACTCCAACTCCCGACTAGTCTTTGACCGACCTGAATCTCGGTCCGACTCTAACTCCTTGTCTGAATTCAATCAGCTTTCCATGTTCTTCAATCGGCTTTCGACTTTCGACTGGTCAGGAGGATGTGTTTAATTTCTCCTTCTCCAAGTCGACAATAGACTTTTCCTCCATGAAGACTATGTCTCGGCTTCAAACGACCTTCTTCTTGGCTAAGTCCCATAGCTGATAACCGAATTTGTCATCATCATACCCCAAAAATATGCATGGCCGAGTATTGGATCCAGTTTTCCCCTATGGTCCTTAGCGACATGCACGTAGGCAAGACAATCGAACACCCTCAAGTGTTGGTATGAGATATCCTTCCCAGTTCACACCCTTTGTGGAATATCTCCATCCAAGGGTGTTGAGGGTGATCTATTTATCACATATGATATTGTCATCAGCGCCTCAACCCAAAACGTCTTCAACAACTTGGCATGTATAAGGATCGTAACCGGCCACAACCGGTTTCTTCGTATAAGAATGCAGGTCAAAGAATCGAATGAGATAGTCCACAAACAAAACAGAAAATAGAAAGTACAAAAAAAAACAGAGAGCAGAGACATAATATATTTTACGTGGAAAACCTGAAAAAGGAAAAAAAAACCACGGGGACCCACAAACCCCAAGAAAGAAATCCCTAAGTATATGGAGAGGAGTACAAGGAGACTCAGAGGCAACAACCTCGAGCTTGTCTTTGTCTAATAGACGACGGTAGAGTTATGATAGGAACTACACGCTCCCGATGAACAACGCTCGGCCACAACCGAGTCTAAAATCAAACACAGAAAATGGGTAATGAACGCATGACACAAAGGTGAGAGAAGAGTGCACAGGATGTTTAACGTGGAAAACCCTGAGAGGGAAAAACCACGGGAGTCCACCGACTCCAAAATATCACTATATCACAATGATTACAACAGTGAGTTCATGGAGGCAACAACCTCGTGCTCACGATCTTCGCCACAGGCGGTGGTTACAATAGAGGCAACAACCTCTTCCTCTCTCTCTCTCTCTTTATACACTGTTACGGGCTCTCTAGTCTTGCACCAACAAGAATGACAACAACACACTAGAAGAGTTTGCCCTAAGTCATATTTATACTAATATAACTTTTCGGCTATTTACAAATATAGCCACGATGGACTCTCAGGAAACATTTTTATGAATATGTCCCTTCATCCGGTGAGCACTCCTCACCGGGCCTGCATCATCCGGCTCTTGCCGGGCACTTGTCATCCGGTTCTCACCGGGTCTTCTCCATCCGGCTCTTGCCAGGTACTTCTCATCCGGTTCTCACCGGGTCTTCACCATCCGGCTCTTGCCGGGTACTTCTCATCCGGTTCTCACTGGGTCTACCGTTGCCGGGTACTACTCATCCGGTTCTCACCGGGTTTTCCGTTGCTGGGTACTACTCATCCGGTTCTCACCGGGTCTTCCGTTGCCGGGTACTACTCATCCGGTTTCGGCCTCGGCCTATCGGCCGAGTTTGCTCATCAGTACTGTTCTTCTCACTTCCCATCCGGAGGGACTTGTTTCCTAACAAGTTACTACTCTCACTCTTACTAGTTATAGAGGCAACTACACTCTACAACTTTACAACAATGATCAACTACGAATGATTCACTACTCCTCATAAGGTTTTCCCTAGTTGTATTTATACATATATAACTTTATGGCTATTTACAGATATAGCCCACATGGGGCACCTTTAGACTATTTACAAATATAGTCTCTTGATTTTCGATTTCGGCCTCGGCCAAATTACCCATTGATTCCATCTGATTCGGTTCATTCTCTTCTTCCCATTCGGAGAGACCTGTTTCCCAACATGTGGTAACATACTTCGGACCCTCTCCATGGTGGTCTGGTTCATCCTCTCGATTAGCCTGTTGACCTTTGGCGTCTTCGACATAGTGTACTCAAGTCGAATTGCCTTCGCTCGGCAATATTCTTCGAATGATCCTTGGTATTCTCCTTGGTTATCCGCTTGAACTGCTTTCAATTTCTGGTCAATCTCCCTCTCGGCTCTTGTTAATCCTAGGGCCAGACAACAGCCTAACACAGGGTGTCCACTTAAGACACTTCACCAAAGGGTGTTACGGCAAGATGACTTACGACACAACGCTTAATTAGACCTTAATCGATTACTTAGCAACACATCATTAACACGCGTAAGATATAACAATGAGTACAAAATAGTAATCAATGCTGAAAGATTAAAGCAATAAGTTCTATTAATTATCCGCTCTCGATTACATTGTAACCGGGCCTTTATATAGGTCTCCGGTGCGAAATACAAAACGGTGCCAATCGGCACCTTTTCGGGATCGGTCCGGATCCGGATCGGCATACCGATTCCGGTCCGTTTGTCCACATCTTCTCATATATTACAATATATTTTAAGACTACTAATTACAACAGTTCCCAAATAAACTATTCCTTTCACACTCTGGTTTGAACCTGCTTAAGCCTTCTTGCCAGCCGGTAACACATGGCACGCCCATGGGACAGTACCTTGTACGTCGAACCCATTATCCGGCCCTTTTACGCTTCGTCCAAAATGTCCAGAATGCTTTGCTCCAGAATTTCCAGTGGCTCGTCGGGAATCCGTTGCTGCTGTGGTTGCTGTTCCGTGTGTGGCTGTGGCTGCTCCGTTTGTACCTTCTCTGTTTGGGGTTGCGGCTCCGTTTGTCGCTCTGGCACCGACGTTTCCTTCGTTGGTTCCTCCGTCGGAGTTGTCTCTGGTTGACTGACCCCGGCCTGGTCCCCGTTTGGTCCTAGTACCGGCGATGGTTCCTCGTCACTAAGGTTGACCGTTGCCGCCTTTCTCGCTTTTTCTTCCCGAAGCCGGGACCACTCATAGCTCTCAAACTAGATTTGAGCCTCCAGCTGATCGTCGTCCAGCTGAGCTAACAGCTGCCGGACCCGCACCAATTGTTCATCCGCCAGGGCTGTGAAATCTTCAGCCAGCTCATCCCTTATGGCGGTGAAGTCCTCCGATGTCAGCGTATAACAGTCGTCACCCTCCTTCCGCCGGTTTTCCACGTCCGTCCATAGCAATTGGAGTTCCGCCGTATTCTGCGCCCATTTCGTCCACCAACGCACAGAGCTGTCGTCAATCAAGCTTTTGGTCTTAGTGAGCCATGACCAGAGGATGCACTGGATCCGTTCGGCTCCCATCCGTGATTTATTTTCTGTGGCTTGTCGCTCCTCTTTCAATTGCTTGATGATTCGGACCGTGTCCGCTTCCTGCTCCCGATAATGCGACAATTGACTTTGATAGGTTGTTTGCAACCTCTGTAACACCATTGTCGCCCTTTCTTTTTCTTCATGGTTTTGCTTGTGGAACTCCATCCGGTCCATCGCCGCTTCCTCCAATAGCTTGGAACTCTCAGGTCGTTCGTCGGCGAGTGCCGTTGTGGCCCTATCAACTTCTTGCCGGAGCTTGGCCATCTGTTCCTGTTGTTGCTTATACTTCGTCTCCAGCTGCTTGTAGTCCCGATGCAGATGATCAAAATCATCGGTCTTCTGCTTTAGCCTCTGGTTGATCTGCTGGCGCGCGCGGTCCTCCTGGTCCTTCTGTTGACGGAGTTCCTCCTTCAGCCTCTCGATTTCCGTCTCCGCCATCCGTCGCAGCTTGTCTTTTTCCTGCAGCAATTTCTCCTTTTCCTCCTTTAGCCGGTCGTAAGCATGATGTCCTTTACGCAGGTTTTCCTCTGCCCGGCGGAGGTTCTCAATAGTCTTCTTTAATTCTTCTTCGGCCGCCTTCTTCAAGTCGCGTTCGCGGCTCCGTAATGCTTCTTGTGCGGCAAGTTCATCTCGTAATTCCGCAAGCTCTTGGGCTTGTGCCGCATCTTTCTCCTGGACAGTTTGTGTCTCCGGGGTCTTATTCCTCTGTACATCCACCGGAGTCACCGGTGCTTGGATGTGCGTTGCGGTTAAGGCCTTTTTGGCCATGTCTCCTGTGATCTGATCCAAGTCTTGTTCGAGCCACCTAATCCTTGACCGGGCCGTCTCCAGTTCATCGGTTGTGACGAGCAACCGTTCCGTTTGCGCTCTTTCTTCCGCCTCTATGCATCTGACTACTCCATCAATTTCTTCTCCTATCACCCAGAGCCATTGGCTATCGGTGCACTGTTGTTGCGCTTGCACGGAGGGTTGGCTGATGGGTTCACTCGCCAGTGGCTGGTCCCGCTTTACTGCGTCGAGCTGCACTTCTGGTTCTGCCAGCTGACCACTTTGTTGTTCCGGCTCTGAGTGTGTTTTGGCTAGCCGCCCCTTGTCTGCTTGTTCTTGGCCGGCTGGGAAGGTTGGCCTTTGTATTTCCGGCTCTTGAGTTACGGGGCTTGCCGGTGCTGCCTGTTGCGCATGGACTTCTGCGACTAGTTCTATCCGAACCGGTTCCGGTGACTCCCTTGGCGTGGGATGCTCAGTGTGAGTTGCGGGCGTTCCATCCTTCTGTGGGTCCGAACGCTTCTCGGCTAATTCCACGGTGCTCTTCACCGGCTTCCGCTGAAGGTGCTCCGTGGGTTCTTCCTCCATTTCCTCCGCCTGAGTCCCGACATTCATTCTTGCCGCTAGGGTGTCCGTTTCTTGTTGCACCGGTCGGTGGAGTGGGCTCTTCAGGGGCCGTGCCGGTGTCTCATCGTGGGTGTTCGTCGGCTGCTTCCGGCTGACGCGCTCCTTTGCCGCCTTCTTTGCGTCAACCGTTTTCCCCTTAGTGGCCTTGGAGGCCAACAATTGTTGCCATTTCGAAGCAGGTTTCGGGGTGCCGTCCGTTTCTCTTCCCCGCTTCTTGGTTTGGACGGGCTCGACCGGTGGCGCCAATAGGGTGAGCCATTGCGTCACCGCATGCCATATTTTCTGGCCTTCCTTGCCGTCCTTTCCTCTTATTATATCAATAGCCGTACACAGCCCGTCAACGATTAGCACCGGCCAATCCACCTTGACCCCTTCGTACGTCGCGATAATCAAGCCTGCTCGGTTCTGAGGCATGACGGGGGGTCGAGGGTACACGTGGCCGAACTCATGGAGTACACGGGCAATTTCGCGGAATAACATGTCTTCGTCGCCCTGTGTCCTGTAGCCCTTGCTGGCGAGAGAGTACTCACCGAAATATTTGATGAGCTGCTCGGAGGTTGGATTATCGATCGTGTAGATGCCTCCCTCCGGAAGGCTTGTTAACGCACGGATCACCTCCTCCGTGATCACCTCTGTGTCGATTTCTTTGAAAATCTTTTCAGCCTCCTTGTGTGGCGCTGCCTCCATGATCGTTAAGAAACCCTCCAGTCCATGCTGCCGTAGTTATTTCTTGGCGGCTTCAGACAACGTTTGGCAGTCCATCTCTACGTCGAGGTCAGAGAGCGTTGGCGAGGTTTGATGGTGGGGAGAGTGTGAGAGAGAAAGTTTTGAATGAGGGGGTTCTCTGTGTGCGAGTTCTCTGCGATTGATCTTCACGCGTCTGTTTGCGTATGTTGTCCTTGGTTCGCGAAAGGAGAAGGTCTCGATGCGTGGGGGTTTTTCTCTCTGCATCTTGGCGCCTTTTTCGAGCCTCCACATGTGCAGGTCGTGTACTATAATAACATTGCGTGTCATGTGGCGGTGGTTTAATGTCCTATTCATAGCCCCTTGTACCTTTTCGACGTGCCTCTTTACTCCTCGTTTGCATGGCCGTTTCCACCACTCCTTTTCATGATTTATTTGATTCCATTCAATTTATTTTTTTTTTTGTAAAGTTAATTGTGTGGTTAATTTTTCTCCGGTCCTGTCGGACCCTTACCCGAAACGCGCACCTTGCCGACCTCTTGATGGTTTGCTGTCGTTATGCTTTCCCCGGTTGCCGGCTCGTGCTCCCCCTTACCGGCTTGGTGGTAGCCGTTTTCCTCACGGGTTGCCGTCGTGGTTGGCCTGCCGACGTCTGATTCGGTGGCGGCCCTTCGTTCAAATGGGTTCTTGGGCATAGGTCCTTTGTATGGTTTTAGTCTAAATCCGTTGACCCATTTACCTAGCACCTCGCCGGCAAGTGTCCCTAATTGGTAAGACCCATTGAACCCGCGTGTGATCCAGTACGGTCCGGTCCATCTAAACCGTAGTTTGCCTGGCATTTTACCCATCCGGGTCTGGAACACTAGTACCGGCTTGCCGATTTCGAACATCTTTTTGTTTCCCTTCCTGTGCCGATCTACAAACGCTTTCCGTCGCCGTTGTTCCAATTCCAGGTGCATGATGCTCGCCAATCGGTGTTCTTCTAGTTCACACAGAGCCTTTAACCGAATTGCCTCTGATTCCTTTTCATTGAGTAGTTCCCGAATCTGAATCCGTAAGCTCAGTACCTGGAATTCAACCGGCATGACTGCCTCTAATCCGAATGCTAACCGGAACGACGTTGTTCGGATGCTTGTTTTGTACGTTGTTCGGTAAGCCCATAGCGCACTATGCAGCTTCGTGTCCCAATCTGTCCGATTCTCATTGACGATCTTGCGCAGGATATTTTGCAGCGTTTTGTTTGTTGACTCAACTAATCCGTTGGCTTGTGGGTAGTACGGGGTGCTCCGTTTATGTACTACCGCATAGAATGACGTCAAGCTCTCCACTACCTGTACAAGAAAGTGCCCTCCTTGGTCGCTTATCAGCTCTATGGGGCATCTGTACCGGCACCAAATGTATTTGTATAAGAATTTTGCCGTCGACGCCACGGTGTTGTCTCGTAAGGCTTTGGCTTCCACCCATTTAGTACAGTAGTCCGTCGCGACGATAACATACCGGTTGCCAGTTCTCATCGCCGGTGGTTTGAATGGACCGACAAAATCCAGTCCCCATTTCTGAAATGGTTCTAGTGGTAGTACTGGTTGATGCGGCATCCTAGCTTGTTCCATTGGTTGGCCCATTCGCTGGCATAGATCACACTCTTTCGCGTACCAGACTGCGTCTTTCAATGTAGTCGGCCACCATAGGCCACTTTGCCATATCTTCCTTGTCGTCGCATCCCTGGCATAATGACATCCGGCGACTCCGTAGTGTGCTTCCCGTAGTATTATCTCTTTCTCGTTGCTACGCACCGCTCGTCGCCATATACCGTCCACACCTTTGTGGTATAGCGTGTCCTGTAATAAATAGAAGTGCCGGCTTTGTACCGTTAGGCGCTTCCTCTCGTCCCGGTTCATCTCCTCCGGAGGCAATACGTTGCTCAGAAATTGGTGCATATTCGTTAGCCACTTATCTTCTGGTGCCACCGTTTCATCTGTTGCCATTTCCGCAGTGACTCAAAATAGCTCAGCATCCGGAAACTCGTCCGGTACTCCGTCGCCGGTTTTGCCAGAATCTAACCGGCTTAAATAATCTGCTACCGCATGTTGTATGCTAGGTCGGTGGAATATATCGAATTCGAATTCCTGTAATAGCAAAGTCCACCGGGGCAACTTACCGGTAAGTGACGCTTTGGACACAAGGTAGATGAGTGTCGAGTGATCTACATGGAAGGAAAACTTTCTTCCCAATAAATAGTGCCTGAATTTTGTTACGCTGTAGATCATGCCTAAAGCTTCCCTTTCCGTGGTGGAGTAATTTCGTTCGGCTTGGGATAACTTCCGGCTTGCGTAACATACATGCCGGTACCATCTTGGCTCCGTAAGTTGCATCAGCGCACTCCCGATTGCAATGTCGGACGCATCCATGAACACATGAAATTCCTTCGCCCAATCCGGGGGTTGCACTACCGGCGCTTGCGACAATAGAACTTTTAGTGCCCGGTACGCCTTATCTTCGGTATCGGTCCACTGGAACGGTGTTCGGTGTACCGCAACATGCAGTGGTGTAGCTAGGTCCGCCAAATACCGGAGCATTCGGCTATGCGAACGGATTTGTCCTAAGAAACAGCTCAATGCCTTTGCCGTTTTTGGTGCCGGTGCCTCCAGGATTGCTTTTACTTTGTCCGGATCCACGGTGATGCCTTCCTTGCTCACAATGTGCCCCAGTAGCGTTCCACTGGACACGCCGAATACACACTTCGCCGGATTCAGGCTTAGCCGGTAAGTCCTACACTTTTCTAGATACAGTCGGAGGTGCTGAAGGTGGTCTTCTTCCCGGCTGTAAATGACGAAGTTGTTGAGGAACACCTGCATGAATGCCAGTATGAATTCTCCGAATATTTCCATGATGATCCTTTCGAACGTTGCTGGCGCCGTTTTTAGTCCGAACATCATCACTACGGCAACAAACAGTGACGAAAGCCGTTTTCTCCTGGTCATCGGGGTGCATCCGGATCTGGTTGTATCTGCTGAATCCGTCTAAAAAACTGTATACCTCATGGCCGGCGACTGGGTCCAAAACTCCATCCGTAAATGGAAGTGGAAATGCATCAGTTACCGTCACCGCATTAAGCTTCCGGTAGTCGACACATACTCTAATTTTGCCGTTTTTCTTTGGTACGACTACTGTCGGGCTCAGCCATGTAGATTTCTTTACGGGACGGATAAAGCCAACCCTCAGCAACTTGTTGATTTCTTCCTTGACTTTGGCGGCGTAGTTTGGATTTATCCGGTACCGTCGCTGTGCTATCGGTTTGGCGTCTTTGCTCAAATGTATCCGATGCTGATATAGCTGAGGATCAAGCCCTCTTATATCCTTGTAGGACCAGGCAAAGACATCCCGAAACTCTTTGAGAAGTGTAACCATCGTCGTTCTGTTCTCCATAGTCATTTCCTTGGCTATCTGCACCGGTCTTGCCTCTTCCGTAGTTCCTAGATTTACCTCCTCTAGTTGGGATGCTTTGACCCATTGTGATACGGCCATTTCTCTTTCGAACGCTTCTTGTGCTTGTTGTAGCTCCCAGATTGCTTCTTTATTTGGTTCTTCGTCCGCTCCGTCCGGTGGTAGTATGTATGTTGATACGGCTTCAGCTACGTCAATTTCGAACAGGGGTACTATCTTCAAATTATCTTGCAAGTATTGATCCACCTCTTCGTCTGCTAATCCGTCCAGCATATTGACACATTTGGCATATAGGGGTGTTAATTCCTTCCCGGTACCCGTCCGTGGTTGTGTCGGTACCCGTACTTTTGCTTTTCCACGCCGGAGGGTAATTATATTCTTCCTCCAATTTTGTTTAATGTGCGCCGTTTTTAGCCACGGCCGTCCCAACAATAGCGGGTACACTCCTTGTGCCTGTAATTGTAGCACTACCGCCGAGATGCGAAATGTGTGGCCGCCGATTGTTACTTCCAAATCTCGTATGAAGCCGGTCGGTCGCACTGAGCTTGTATCCGCCATCCGTAGCCAGAACGGGCATGGTTCCCACTCTTGGATTCCCAAAGTTGTGCATGTTCGGAGGCTAATCACATTGACGTCGGATCCTCCATCTATTACTATTCCGGGTAACTCCTTTCCCTTCACGATGGCTGTGATCGCCAGACTGTTTGTGTCTACCACCGCTGGTCCCTCCTCTGGATTTGAGAAGAATATTGGTGCCAGTGGTGTTTCTCTTGCCGTCATGCCTGTCTTGAGTCCTTCTGTGAATCTGGGCACTAGTTGCAGGAGCCGTCCCAATGGCATTGTGATTTGGCACTCCTGCAATGCCTGCCATGTCGCGTTTTCAGTTTGACTGCCGCCGACGAGCTCTTCGGTGTTCTCCTTTGGCTGCACAAGTTCTGCTACGTTTCGCTCATTTGCCTTTTCCACCCATTCCGTTGCCTGCTTCCGGATGGCCTCTTGTGTCTCCCATTCCGTTGTCTTGCCCTTCGACCTTGTGGTAACCTGCTGTAGGTCTGCGACTTCGACGACTACCATGTTTACTGTCGGTCGCTTGTCATAGCTCTTTGCCGGACATTGATTACTATAATGTCCTTCTTGCCGGCAATAATAGCAATATGCTTTCCGGGTATTGTTGGATTCAGCATTGTTTCCTGTACCCGGTGGAGGACCTGTGGTAATCGCGGGGCTTTGGTTTGGTTGGCTACTTGAGGTGCCTTTTTCCGGTTCACGTGGGTGGCTCCCTTTTTTAAAATGCCGTTTTTTATTAAAGTTCTTTTTATTGCGGTACCCTTGACGGGGTTGGTCGTCATATCTCCTGTAATCTTCTCGTCGTTGGTGATACCCGGGGGAGTGATCCCGGTTGTGATGCTTGTACCGTCCATTGTGACAGGAAACTACACGCTCCCGATGAACAATGCTCAGCCACAACCGAGCTTAGAATCAAACACAGAAAACGGGGAATGAATGCACGACACAAAGGTAAGAGAAGAGTACACAGGATGTTTACGTGGAAAACCCAAACACGGGAAAAACCACGGCAGTCCACTGACTGCTAATATCACTATGTAAGAATATACAAAAGATGAACACAGAGGCAACAACCTCTTGTTCACTGTCTTCGCCACAGGTGGCGGTTACAACAGAGGCAACGACCTCTTCGTCTCTTTCTCTCTCTCTCTCTCTCTGTACATTGTTGCGCTCTAATTTTGCGCCAACAAGAAAATGACAACAACACACATTACAAAAGTTTTCCCTAAGTCATATTTATACTAATATGACCTTTTGGCTATTTACAAATATAGCCACGATGGACTCTTAGAAAACATATTTACGAATATGTTTCTTCATCCGGTGAGCACTCCTCACCGGGCCTGCATCATCCAGTGCTTGCCAGGTACTCGTCATCTAGTTCTCACCGGGACTGCACCATCCGCCTCTCCATAGCCGGGTACTCATCATCCGGTTCTTCCGAAGCTGGGTATTCCTCATTCGGTTCTCATCGAGTTTGCTCATCAGTACTGTTCTTCTCACTTCCCATTCGGAGGGATCTCTTTCCTAACACATTGTAATCTCGGTACTTGTCATATATCTTGTACCGGTCATAGTTGTCTCGCCGATCGTCGTACCAGACATCCTGTGCCGGTCAATATCGCTCCTCTCGCCGCCATCGTTCGTCTTCTTTGTCTCGAATGGTACGTAGCTCGATTTGCCGGACTAGTGGTGCTTGCCGATTCAATAAGTTATATTCGCACCAGTCCATCGTGTGGCTCGTAGATTGGCAGAGTAAGCAGTGCGTCCACATGGTGCACTCTAGTGACGAGTGTCCGGAATTCAAGCAGGTCATGCATTGGACTGCTTGCTAGAACCGGAGATCCTCATCGGTTGGTAACACTCGTTGGAGGGCTCCCATTGTTAGCCAAGAGCTCATTTTCTCCATTTCTCTAACCTGGTCGATGACCTGGTCGATGATGCTTGTGCGAAAGTCGATGAACGTGCATACCGTTCGTAGAGGTTCTCGGAGCGCGGCTAAGAATATAGCCCGTGTTTCTTCCTCCGGAGGTGCGCGGGTAAGCTGACTGCGCATCCGTTGAAACCGGATGACAAACTGCGGAATGCTCTCCCCGGGGTCCTGCCGGATGGTATAAAATAGGCCCACCATTTCTCTCTGGTCCACCTCCTTCTAAAAGAAGTGCAAGAATTTGTTACCGGCCGGCAAAGGAGTCCAGGGTGTGAAACGAAGGAGTTATTTAATTATTAAGAAAGGGTTGTAAGTGAGCTATTAGTGTGGACGGACGGACCGGAATTGGTATGCCGTTCCAGATCCGGACCGATCCCGAACAGGTGCGGATGGCACCGTTTTGTACCACAAACCGGACACCTATTTAAAGGCCCGGATACAATGTAATGGAGAGCGGATAATTAATGAAGCTTAGTGGTTTTTATCTCTCTGTGTTAATTGCCGTTCTGCATTCATTGTTATATCTTACGCATGTGATTATTAAGGACGATCTTGTTAAGTAACCTAATTAGGTCGGATTAATCGTTGAGCCTAATCCTCTTGCTGTAACACCCCTTTGGTGAAGTGTCTTCCGTAGACACCCGGTGTTAGGCCACTGTCCGGCCCTAAGAGTTAACACAGTTTTTGGCGACCACGATTCCTGTTTTTGCAGCAAACGACGGCATGAATGGATGACTAGATCAACGCATGACCTAGTTATAGATCGAACTCGACGCCTTGCCGAAAGGCAAAGGAGACGTGAGGCTTTCCAGCAAGCGGCGTAGGAAATTAGAGCGGATCGCTCGTTTTCCAACGTAATGCGGAGAGTAGCGGAGGAGTCCCTCCGGTTATAGCAAACATCACACCCGGACGACGACAGCAGCCTAAGCAGCCTCCGGGAAACCGAATCCCTTCTACAGGCGTTGGCAAGCGGAGAAGGCGAAGCAGAAGCCTTTTCAGCGTATGAATCGGATTCCGATGGGGGATACAACGTGCACACGAACTACGGTAGCAACAACGACACCCCGGGCGGACCGGAGGACGAAGGATCGGACACCTTACCGACACCGGAACCGGAAGTGCTAACGCTGGAACCTCCGGAACTAGAAGCAGAGGAAGAGCGACCTTCGACACCAGAAGTCGAGGAGGAGAGGCCTCCGTCACCAAAAGAAGAGGAAAGACCACTGACGCCAGAGACAAATCAGGAACGACCACCGACGCCGGAGAAAAACTAGGAACGACCACCAACACACCAGCCCGTGCACCGATACCGGACGAAGACATGCCGTTCCAATACTCCAAGTATAGAGATGATCCGGACGCGAAAGCTCATGTTCACGCCTTTGAACATACATGGGAAGCAAACCATGTGTCCCAGCGATTGACCCCGGACGAAGAAGAACGCTCTAAGATAGCAGAATTTGGCGTCACATATTTATCTACTCATCTCCAACAAGCTCAACAAACAAACAAGGTTTATGCGGATCGTCATCGACTCCCATCCAGTTTTAACATTGGAGATTGGGTATGGCTACTACGACGACACATCAAGACTACTCGCCCATGCGAGAAGTTGGATTATCGGCGATTAGGTCCTTTCCGTATTATAGGAAAGATTAATGGTGTCGCTTTTCGTCTCGATCTACCTCCACAACTTCGGATACATCTAGTGTTTCATAGTTCTCTCCTCGAACCCTATCAAGAGAGCACCATCCCAGGACGTATTACACAGCCTCCACCCCCGATCGAGCTTGAAGATGGACCTGAGTACGAGGTTGCCACCATCCTTGATTCCAAGATTGTTCGCAACAAGCTCTACTATCTAGTCGATTGGCTAGGATATAGTCCCAGCGAGCGTACTTGGGAACCGATACAGAATGTCACCAATGCTCGTGCTCTTCTTGAAGACTTCCATTGTCAATATCCAGACAAACCGGGTCCTCAATCCAAAACGACTCGTTACACTCGTCGTTTTAAAGGGGGGATAATGTCATGATATGGCAAGACTCAAACCCATGACCTTATGCTACATGGGTTGAGCTCTTGACCATTAGACCATACATTGTAATACGTAGAATATTATTTTCATTTATGTTTTATTATAGAAAATTGATGTATATTCTAGATTTCTCTGGAACATTCTAGAAACTTCAGGAGTATTCCTCAGAACACTATAAAAGGAGGCACAAGGCATTATTTCGAACCAAATCGGTTCAACGCCAGTCTTAAGCCTCCTAGGTACTATTGTACATTCTCTTCACATAATATATATCTTTTCTTACCATCACTCTCTCTCTCTGGAACATTCTAGAAACTTCAGGAGTATTCCTCAGAACACTATAAAAGGAGGCACAAGGCATTATTTCGAACCAAATCGGTTCAACGCCAGTCTTAAGCCTCCTAGGTACTATTGTACATTCTCTTCACATAATATATATCTTTTCTTACTATCACTCTCTCTCTCTGGAACATTCTAGAAACTTCAGGAGTATTCCTCAGAACACTATAAAAGGAGGCACAAGGCATTATTTCGAACCAAATCGGTTCAACGCCAGTCTTAAGCCTCCTAGGTACTATTGTACATTCTCTTCACATAATATATATCTTTTCTTATCATCACTCTCTCTCTCTCTCTCGATCTCTCTCTCTCCCTCTCACTCACTCTTTCCTTCTCTCGAGAGTTCTTCACCTCTCTTAGTACTAATACTTCTTTTAGTACTAATTCCATCTCTGTCTTAGTATTGTTCCTGACAGTGTTTATGGATTCAAATCAATTGTTTTAGAATGCTTTGACATAATTTGTTTTCTCCTTACTTTGACCATGATTCCCATCAATTTCTTTTAATTGCATTTATTAATGTCCTTGAAATTTATCTTTGTTTAGGGAAATAATGTTATACTCATGAGTCATCCCTAGCACTTACCCCTAGAGTCATCCTCAACTTGCACTCACCTTTAGTATTTTTCTCCAACACACCCCCAACAATCACATCTACCATTCCTCTCCTCTATCACTTGCCCCTAAAACTAGCCCTTATTAATCATCCCTAACACTCACCTAGGACTTTCCACAAAAATTTCTACTTAGCATTACCTAACTATCCTTGGACCAAGATCTATGGGAGTTGGGACAACGTATGCTCTATTGTTGGTGGGACAAGTTTGAGATGGTGTCAATCCGCTCCCAAGACAATGAAAAAACACTAAAGAATGAGCAAATCAAGCCCTAAACTTAACAACGAAATGCACACAAATGAACTTAAGCTCACTTAATCACTTAACATTAACTATTAAGGAAATATACAAGAATGGAATAGACAAGCACACATAAGAGCATTAAGGAGTCACATCCAATAGGTTACAATAAACCCAAACACACATAACTCCAACTATGACTTTAACATGAGTATAAGTTCCTCAAACTCTACACACACAATACCCATAAAAATTGACAAACTAAAGACATGATATTTCTAGACATTAAACCTCACAAAGTCAAAACCTTAACCAACACAGTCTAGGAGAATCCCTTCATTACGGGGTTGCAAAATGGAAACCTAGAATTGATGTAGAATCTCTAAACAGTGAATGTGTAGGCAATCCAATTAATGAGGAGTTCATTACAAAAATTCTCTTTCCAACATGCTACTTGGAACCCAACAGACTAATTGTTCTCAATAAAATAGAAAGCCACGAAAAACGTTGAGAGACTACATCCTAAGGACTAAGAGCCTACACAACCAAAGTTCATCAATTGCATATATGATCAATAGCTTTCTAATGTACAATATTATTAAAGGTCCTCTATGTAGTGATTGCAATGTCCAAAGATTCTACGACATCTTCGTTATTGGAATAATCACCATGGAGGGAGCATCGCGTCCTATCACATCCCTTTGAAAATCTACATTGCCATCAAGCTATGAGGTATGAGAAAATATTTGATGTCTAACATGACAAGGACATCATATAAAACATAAGGATCCTCATCACAAGTCTCAATATTGCACCATTGTAGATCTCAAAATTGGAAACATTGCAAGGCATTAAGCTTACATCCCCTAGAAATTTTCTAGAAGCCACATAATGGCCATTTTGACTGAGGAATCTTTATCGAACACCTCACCTCCAATGCTATGTATTGGGTCAAGGTGTACTCATTGAGCACAACAAAGTTGTGTCTCTATGCCAATATCATTCCCAAGGGGTGTGGATCGTTGTATTCGTTATTGATTATGAGTCAAGTGAGAGTGATAATTGAGCATTGTCAAACTGCTTGCCTTGTGCCTAATTTGAAACCTGTCAAACAGAAAAGGCTGAACCATTTGTACATGAGGAGGAACTATGTGAAAGACTTGCACTATATCCTCCTTTTCATACAACAACAATCATCCCTCTAAAATGCCCCACCTAACAACACCCAAAGCGATCACACAATTAGCATGTATCAATACTAAGAGCCTTAAAACTCTCTTCCATACTTAATTTTAGGACAAGACCACAACACATTCTTAATTGATTCTGTCATACAACCACATCCAAATCCACACGACTTACAATGTATTTGCCGTAACCAGGCCCGAACCGGTAATGCATAATGCATCAATAACTAGTGAAACTGTATGATCTTCTTGGGAATCCACATACTCCATAACCACTTCCAATATTTCGATGCATCCATTAAAGAGGTCCCATTTGCCAACCACACTTTCATAGCAGATGGTGGACACGATTTCTTACTTAAGAGCAACTTCCATCCCAACTTCACAAAATATTGAAAAAACTGAATACATTTAGTTTGAGACAAAGAATGTGGATGTTTCCAAAGATAATATGATGGATCCCAATGCCGGTTCAACAATGGCTTTTTTCGAAATACCCATAGTTGGCAAAATAACATACTATTAGAAAGAGAAATATATTATTTCGAAAACAATTTCATCTATTCTTAGGTGGATGATTCGGAAGGCGCGATGGATATAAGGTTTTGACAATGTCACTCACGATCAATGCTTATGGTATATTTGCTGAATTCTGGTTGCTGCTTATTCATACATTACGTGGTCAATACGAAAGTTTTACGGGCAATGTTGATGCTATTTTCTGGACAACGAGTGTCTCCCAACTGTTCGGAAGGGATCCCAACAATAATAATGTTAGTACCTTGTCGACAAGAGACACTTCTAAAGAGGTGGTTTGGTTGATCAGTCACGAGAAGGAATTCAAATGCTCTGCCATGTTGGAGCCATCTTGATTACGGAGTCTCACTATCTTCTTGAAGACTGAGACTCTATTAACGACATTTTTGTTTTGAAATTCGAACATAACGTCAATCTTCTCCCAAAGGAAATCCGCCTTGTTTTCTTCATTGAAGTTGTTGTATAGACTCATGTCTATAAAACATCTTGTGTATGTTGCCACCTTCAGGTGCATGACTTCCCAAGTCGATGCATCAATCTTGTCCGGTTTGGTCTTACTATACTGCACCGGAAACCATAAATCTTTGCACACCAACATGTCCCACATATTCGACTTCCACATTGAATAGTTGGAGCCGGTTAGTTTGAACATGCCGCCAAATGAGTCTTCCATCGCTCTAATACCAATTTGAGGAGATCGAAATCGGCCACAACCACTTTATACTCTACCATATGCTGGTGCAAAGATTTGAACAAACGGAAAAACATGACACAATATACACAAGTTCAGTAACACAAGATGTTTTATGTGGAAACCCTAATAGGGGAAAACCACGGGAGTCCACGAACTCCGAACTCTTCCACTATGCAAGAGGAAATACAGAGAGACTCGCATGCAACAACCTCGAGCTCGTTTTCTTCGCTTGATGACGGTTACAACAGAGATGCAACATCATGCTCTCTCTCTCTCACACACTCTCTCTCTTACACAGTTACAATAGTATGAACCTTATCTCTAACATTTTGCCGTAGTAATAATTATACGTATATATAACATGGGCGATTTACAAATCTGGCCTAAACCTATTTACATATGTGGCCTCTTCTGGATGCCTATCCGGATTGGATTCGGACACCGATCCGCATCCGGATCCGGTCTCTCTTTTCCTTCGGACCTTGCTCATCCAGTTCACGCTCTCCTTCCCATCCAGAGGGACCTTGTTTCCCAGCAATGTAAGTAGTCATCGATGAAGGTGAAGTAGTAATGGCATCCTCCGATCATCAGTGTTTGAGCCGGTCCCCATACATCTGAGTGGATTACGTCAAGGAGGCATTTGCTTACATTGCTCTCCTTTGGAAATGGGAGTCGATGTTGTTTGCCGAGTTGACATGCTTCACACACTCGATCGACACGTTTCGACTCAAAGGTTGGAAGTCCGATGACGACTCCCTTTGATTGCATCGCTCGAAGTTGTTGGAGGTTGACGTGACCAATTCTCTTGTGGGACAACTCAATATTCGTCTCAGTTTTGAGACCTTTGGGATACATGGACGATTTTACCTCATCCAAATCAAGAATAAACTTTCAACTTTCTTTTCTTCCTCTAGCTATGAGTCGGTCATTCTTTTCTATGAACCACACGTCTTCCAAATTGAAGGTGTTGTTGGAGTCAGATGTCAACATAGAGTTAGCCTCATGTCGCATGATGAACAATCCACGATAGTCGTCGTATTCAGAGTTGGTGGCGTAGTTTGTGAGTTGTCAGCTTGTGGAAGCCGACTCACTTCTCTTCTTTTGGCACTCCTCTTCGCGGTGGCCGATCTTCCCATAATAGTTGCAGGTAAGTGGCATGGTTTGCTGACCTTGTTTGGCTTCCGAAGGTTCCTTGATGGCTTTCGTGTTCTTGTCGAAGGTTTGAGTTCCCTTCGTGAGATGGGCCAAATCAACCTCTTCTACCGCCGCGACCTTTTCCTTGGCCACCATTTAAATTCGAGTAGAACATTTGTCCTTCCGACGTCTTACTCTTGGTTCAAACATGGTTGTCTTCAACCAATAGCATTGACTGAAGGTCAAAGATTGAAGGAGGGTTTTCTCTCGCCAAGATTTCCGTCCTTATCGGATCGAACCATTGTACCATGCCGCCCAAGCACACTTGCATTATTTCATCCTCTTCAATGTTTATGTTGATGGAGCTAAGTGAGTCACAAGTGCTCTTGATCTTGACAGTGTAGTCTGGCATGGACATATCTTTCTGTTGAATGTATATCCGAGAGGCTACGGGATGGGAGTGCCCCGTAGACAAGAATAGCGTTTACGCCCTATGCGAATTATATGAGGTTTATGTAGATGAGAAACGACAACGCACGGATGATGTGGTCGGACCATCGAAGACACCAGAGAGCAAGAATGCCAAAGGAAAAGGAAAATGGAAAACTATTCCAGCATTCAAACTCACGTTGGATATCGAACAACAGATGGATCTAAAGAAGGTGTTCGAAGAGAGAATCCTTGGTAGTCGGGTGAAATTTTCTCTCTGGAAATCGCTCGGAATAGCAAAGAAAGAGTTCCACGATCTCCTCATGGACCTCGTTAAGAGAAAGAGGCAAGCTATGGAAGAATCGAATGCTCCAAGGGTGAGTGTGAATACCGTAATGAATGACACGGAAGTGGACTCGGATGAGATTCCAAACTCTCACTACACAAAGTCCCATTGGGTGAGCAACTACGAAGACTCCGGTCCGAATTGGAAACATCAAAGACCCTGTAGTTGCATTCATTGATCATGGATCGGAGATCAATCTAATGTCCAAGGAGTTCTACTAGAAGGGGAAGTGACCTATTAACATCAATCATGGATGGAAGATCCAGGCAGCCACTAAAGCAACAAAAGACCTATTTGCGGCTTGTCTGGATGTGACGGTGAAGATCGGAGATGTGGAGATTGACCAAAATTTCTTCTGCAAGATGAGGTCTCACATTTCATGATCCTCGGGAAACCCTTTATCACGGCTTCACGGATGGAAACAAAGGTTCTAGATATTGGAGCATCTTTTGCATGGATTCGGAGCCAAAGCAGAGGGAAAACCATCCAATTCCTAACTGTGTCATCGAATCACGAAAGGAACAAGAGAGAGCTCTTGTGCCAAACAAAAATGGATTTTTAAAGAGGATTGTTGCGGAGTGGGGAAGTGATAGTCTAGGAAGCCCTGATACCCCACACAAGAAGAAAGCTCTCAGAGCGAAACAAGTGTGAATCAGTCCGGATGGAGCATCTATGTACATGGTCGTGACCGGAGAAATGAAGAAAGAACTAGGGAAGATGCAGGATGAGCCATGGTCTGCATCAATCATAGAAGAGGACGAAGAAATCATGGGAGTATTCGAAGAAGTGTTCTATGAAAGCACACTACAACGACTTGAAGAGCTTGTGGAAGAGAGTAGGCAAGAAGATTAGGAAGTCCCAGTGGAATTAGTCGAGATGTACGAGATCATTGCGGAAACTGGGCTGGATGTGCTCCTCAAAGAAGATGCAATGGTGTGTACGAAATACAAGACCATGGAAAAGAAGGTGAAACTGTCATAGACACGATGGAATGTAGGGGGTTGAACCCATGACCTCTTGGTCTTATTAGGCAACCTTACCAATTGAAATACATCCATCTATACATCATTATATTCTATAAGTTTCAACTTATTACATTGTATGTTAATCACTAGAACTTTCAAGAAACTTCTAGAGAATGCATCTTCATGCGCTCTCTAGATGTTTCCTAGCTTGCATGCATACCACCACATTCTTGTATAAATACTTCTGTGCACCTTGATTACAATCAAGGTGAACAACACCAGTTACGGAAGCATAATTTAGTTCTTGCTCTTTTGTCTACCTTCTCTCTCTCTTGTTCTCTTGTTCTCTTGTCTATGCTCTCTCTCTATCTATATATCTATCTTTCTCTCTCTCTTAATATTTAGCTCACCTACTTATCCTTGTCTTGGTCTACCCATCCGTGACAGTTTGTTCACGTTCCCTTCTTGTTACCATGTCCGACTCAGCCTTAAGCCAAGTAATGACATCCTTGGAACAACTTCAATTAGAAAATGAAAGCCTTCGTCAATCATTATGGGTGCTTCAAAATTACACAACCAACAACCCTCCACCCATTGAGCCTCACCTTCTGTTAGCACCTAACACAACCCCTTCCTCTTCCCATTCATATGTCCTTGAACCTAACATCAATGTACCTGACAAATTCAATGGCTCAAGGGTGAATCTTCGTGGCTTCATTGTTGTCCATAGGCCAGAAATATAAATACATAATATGTAAACTCGCCGGTACGTAGAAAAGTAGGTGAGGAAATAGGAAGAACTAGAATAAGTCGAGTTTTTAGCCCTCACAATCAGCCGATGGCTCGGCTTTGTCTAAAGAAGAAAACTATATAAACCGAGATCTGCATACCTCGAGTGGGGAGATACCTAGATTATTTAGCAAGATTAATATTGTAGTACTGAGCTCTGCACAAACTGTTTCCGGCCGAGAGCCGTGTACTGTAATCACCGTGAGCTGTCTCATTTAATATAAATCTCGCTCTTACTGTTCCTTCATTTGTGTATTCTCCCCGTACTCGTAAACCGAGCTACGTCTATGTCTAACGGGTTGTAGCCCGTGTACGTTCCTCGTTCCCATAATGTCTTCTCGGTGTAGAAGAGGCTTCCACGTAACACGACCCCTTGATACTGATAGTATGTGGGCTCATCGAAGGTGTTTCCCCCAGAAACGGTTAACACAATTTGGCACGCCCGGTGGGACAGTTGTAAGGTCCCAGCAAACTACGTAGGAGGCAAACCTCAGCCGCCATTACGGCGCCCAATCGCATCACGTGGTCTCGGCCACTTGCCCGACGCCCTGAGCCAGTCGAAGGAACTTCCGACTCGGCGGTCACGGACCAATCTTTCCAACAACTATTGGAGGCTCACCGGTTGCAATCCTCGCCACTGGATACCTAGTCGCGAGTTGATTCCGCACCGATCTCCCCGCCAAGCCCTCTAGAGGTCACCCAACTCGACCCTAACCCTTTTCCGGCTTTACCGGATGACCCAGATCTCGATACCATGCCTTACCGTTACCCACGATATACAAATGGCCCCGGCCCCGACGTGCTTTCGTGTCCACATGGGAGGCCAACCACTCGACGCAACGGTTATCGGCTGCCGAAATCGAGTCCTCCAAAATCGCGGAATTTGCTCTATCCCTCGATGGCCCGACTGCGGGATGGTAGTCCCGCCTCGACGTGGGGGCGGTCACAACGTTCCAGGATGTCCGAACAAAGTTTCTAGAATTATTTCACCGCGCAGTTCCGAAGCGGGAACTGCTCCGACAATTCTTTTCCATGAGCCAAGAACCTCACGAGACGGTCGCCCAGTTCACGATCCGGTTTTAGGATCTCTACCGACAACTGGCCGACGATGTCTCCGCTCATCACATTCCGGATACCTTCCTTTCCAGCCTACAAGAGCCTCTACGGACGACTCTCGCACTTACCAATGTCTCTAACTAGACAATCGAGCAAGTCATCGCACACGTCCTTGCCATCGATTGGACACAACATAATACAACTTTCTCCCTGGGCTCTTTGCAAAGTAGCCTTCCTCAGGAGGACAACCGTTACTGATAAGCCCTCCAATGCACAACCTGCTCGGGCTTAGGCCATCTGGCTCTCGAGTGCCCTCATCGGCCACATTGTCCAATCTCTCAGTCCCGATCCCACACAATCGAACAATGAGAATACAACATGCTCAACCGCACAACCAAAACTCCGGTTCGCCAGATCGAGCCTCGAAATACATACTCACGGCAGGACGAACGACAGTCATACCAACATCGGGAGAACGAGCGACCACGATCCCCGGATTGTCAGCGTCGCGACGATGACTACCGCCACGACGACAACGACTACTGCTGCGATGACGACCGCAAGAGATCGGACGACTGCCGTGATGAATACCACGAGGACCAATATAGAGTAAACGATGAGTATGACCGGTATGATGACGACTGGGATGACCGATATGATCAGTGGTATTCACGAAACGATAGAAGAAACTCTTATAGAGGTTCACGGAATAATCGATCGCATAACGACAATCGTCGTCGGGACCCTCCTCCAAACGTACCGCACAACTCTCTTCCCCATAATGCGCGGCCGGGAACCGCTGACAACCTTTCCCACACACTGAGCACGGTGACACCAGCAACTCGGCATCCGTTACCTTCTTTAAGTGTAACCAACCCGGCCACTACGATACCCAATGCCCAACCACGGACCGTGGCAAGGCCTCGGCCGTGAATATTATTATGACCAACGTTCAACACGTCACTACACGAAGCAAAACCCAAGCCATCCAATGGCAAGTACAAGATGACGTCCGACAAGCAACCAAGGAATGGATTGACACCCCCAATAAAAGCAACATGGAGCAGATGCACACAGAGATGTGTTAATCCTTAGGGCCGGACAATAGCCTAACACAGGGTGTCCACTTAAGACACTTCACCAAAGGGTGTTACGGTGAGATAACTTACGAAACAACGCTTAATTGGACCTTAATCGGTTACTTAGCAATACGTCATTAACACACGTAAGATATACAATAAGCACAGAACGGTGAACAATACTCAATGATTAAACAAAAGGTTTATATTACTCTCTGTTAATGACTACATTGTAACCGGGCCTTTATATAGGTCACCGGTGTGAAGTACAAAACGGTGCCAACCTGCACCTATTCGGAATCGGTCCGGATCCGGATCGGCATACCGATTCCGGTCCGTCCGTCCACATCTTCTCATATATTAATATATTAAGACTAGTAATTACAACAGATTCCCAAATAACAATTCCCCTTTTCACACCTTGGTCTTGGCGTTCTTAGCTCCTTTGCCGGCCAGGTAACACATGGCACGCCCGTGGGACAGTACCTTGTATGTCGAATCCCACACCGGCCCGTTAATCTTTGTCCAAGATATCAAGGAAGCTTTGCTCTAGGGTCTCCAGTGGCTCGATGGGAATCTGTTGTTGTTGTTGCTGTGGCTGCTGCGACTCCGGCTGTGACTTCGATTGTTGCTCTGGCACCGACGTTTCCTTTGTTGTTTCCTCCGTCGGAGTTGTCTCTGGTTGAATTACCTTGGCCTGGTATTAGAGATTAGGTACTAAAGTAAGCATAAAATAAGGATATATCAATGATAGATCTAGAAAGAATAGAGAGAAAAGAGAGAAAGAAGGGTGCCGATCCACCCGACCACCCCCGAGCGAAGGGATCGAGACGGACTCGAGCCTCGATCGGCGTCCCATACCACCGCCTTGGCGTCGAGTCGTACCTGGACGATAGCGCGCTTGCTACAAGAGTCGTTCCACTCACGGACAGAGTCTCGACGTAGTCAATGCATGCCCCAATGAGGGTAGCTAGGCCTCTTATTTATAGTAATTCTCAAGGCCCCCAGCCATGTTCACACTTGGCCTCATGGGTTGTCTCAATCCCGAGGATTAAAAGTAATCCTCCCCTTCTTTAGACTCTTTGTTTAACCCTCACACTTATCCACGTGTATAGAATACTACGACAATTCTCACCACGGGATATTATATGGTCATGCCCGTAACATACTCCCCCTCTTTAAAACATTGCACTCTTGCAATGGAAAGTTAGGGAAGTTAGTTCTTAGAGTCGTTTCGCGTTCCCATGTGGCATCTTTGATTGATTTATCCATCCATTTTATTTTAAATTCTCGGATTTCCTTAGCACGTAATTTTTTTGTTTTAACATCGAGAATTCTTTCTGGTACATGTGGTTTAGAAGATAAATCTTCAGAAGTAACCAGAGTTTCAGTTGTAACTGTATTGTCGCCAGAACCTAGAAGTTCTTTTAGACGACTTACATGAAAGACTGGATGGATTCCAACACCATCGGGAAGAGCGAGACGATAGGCTGATGATCCAATGCGTTTGAGGACTGTAAAAGGTCCACAAAACCGTGGGGCTAACTTAGCGCACTTACCCGTAGACAATGTCTTAGAATTGTGAGGTACACGTAAAAATACCTTCTGTCCAGGGCTGAATACACGAGGTTGCCTGTGATGATCGGCATAAAAACGCGCTCTATCTTGAGCTGTTTTTATATTATCCCGTGCAATATGCAACATATCTTGCATATCCCGAAGAAAGTTTTGCGTACTTCGCAACTCATCATGATGTATATTAACATCAATCGGGGCTCGTGGCTGAAATCCATACATCAACATAAAAGGACTATATCCCGTCGACGTATGCTTGGAGCTGCTATAAGCAAACTCCAAAATTGGGAGGTAACGTTCCCATTTTGTTGGTTTTGCACCAACGTATGCTCGAAGCATGTCCTCAATAATTTGATTTACTCGTTCTGTCTGTCCATCGGATTGAGGATGATCCGTGGAGCTCATGCTCAACGTAGTTTCTAACTTCTTAAAGACTTGCGTCCAGAAGTCACTAGTAAACTTCGGATCTCGGTCACTCACGATATCCATCGGTAACCCGTAAAAACGAAATAACTCATCAACGAATTGGTTAGCCAATTCAGGAGCTGTTACCGTGGTTTTAGTAGCAATAAATCTGGCCATTTTAGTTAGTCTGTCAACCACAACCCATATGGCATCATGACCTTTTTGGGTGCGAGGAAGGCTAACAATAAAATCCATGGATATACTTTCCCACTTATTATTGGGAATGTCCAAGGGATGTAAAAGTCCTGCGGCTTTAAGTCGCTCGGCTTTGTTAACCTGACATTGGTGACATTTAGTCACATAGCTATGTATGTCAGGACGCATCTTAGGCCAATAAAATTGAGTGGAGATGAGAACGAGTGTACGATGTATTCCAGGGTGCCCTGCGGAGGGTGCATCATGGCATTCAAAAAGAATTCTCTTTTTGACCTCAGGTAAATCTGGAACACAAACCTTCCCATTACGGTAGAGCAGACCGTTAGCAATGTGGAAGTATTCCTTCGAGGGTGTGGTGGTGTCTGTTCCAGACTCGACTCTTGCCCAGTATTTTGCAAAATAATTGTCATCAGGATACTTTCCTCGAAGGTGATCATAAAGATCTGATGTTATTTCAGTGAAGCTAAGCATGTTAACTTCACGGATGCGACTTAGTGCATCAGCGACAGTATTCATGGAACCTTTACGATATCGTATGGAAAAATCAAAGTCCTGGATGAGATCAGCCCATCGTGCCTTACGACCTTTCAGGTCTTGTTGGTCACAAAAATATTTCAAGGACTCGTGGTCCGTAGTTACCACAAAGCGATTTCCATAAAGATAATGGCGCCATGTTTTGAGCGCATGTATAACCGCAAATAATTCCTTTTCTTGAACGGTATACCGACATTGAGCAGAATCAAGTTTCTTACTCTCGAATGCTATTGGTTTACCATCTTGATACAAGACAGCACCTATAGCATAATCGCTTGCGTCGGTTTCAACCTCAAAAGGTTTTGAAGGATCAGGTAAAAGAAGTGAAGGAGCCTTGCATACCAAGTCCTTGAGTTCCTTAAAGGCGAGGTCTAGTGTAGCATTCCACACAATAGGTTTTGTAGACTTACGCGTTTGACCTTTTAGAAGATCAGTAAACGGCGTCGTCAATTGTGAGTAATTACGAAGAGATTTTCGCAAAAATCCGACAAAACCAAGGAATGATCGAACTTCTCGAATATTCCAAAGAGTGGGCCAAAGCTTGATTTTCTCGATGCGAGAAGGATCAATTTCAACTCCTCGTTCGGTTATGAGATGTCCAAGATAAGTAATTGATTTCTTGAAGAACTCACATTTTGAGATCTTCGCGTAAAATTGTTTGTCACGCAATATTTGTAAAACAAAGCGGACATGTCTAGCATGTTCTTGTAATGTACGGCTATAAACTAAAATATCATCTAAGAAGATAACGACAAATTTTCCAAGTTGTTCTCGGAAAATGTCATTCATTTCTTGTTGAAATGTAGCCGGAGCATTGGTCAAACCAAAAGGCATAACCAAAAACTCATAATGGCCGTAGCGCGTACGAAATGCTGTTTTAGGAACATCGTCCTCACTTATTCGTATTTGATGGTAGCCAGTACAGAGATCAAGTTTCGTAAAATACCGAGCTCCCTGGAGACGGTCAATTAGATCGTCAGCCCGGGGCAATGGGTACGAATTCTTGATCGTCACTTTATTCAAGCGTCGGTAATTAATACACATACGCCATGTGCCCTCTTTCTTTTTAACCAAGAGAACTGGTGCACCCCATGGAGATTTACTATAACGTATATAACCCATTCGTAAATAGTCCTTAAGTTGCTTAGCTACCTCATCCTCTTCAGATCGACTTAGGCGATACGGAGGTATACTAATGGGTGCAATGCCAGGTACAATATCTATACGATGGTCTATATTACGTTTAGGAGGTAAACCATCGGGTAGTTCACTCGGAAAAACATCACGAAAATCGTTTACGATTTCATCAAGTTGTTTTTGTTCAAAATATGTTAATTGACCCGAGACATTATCGATATTGTAAACGTGAATGTCCGGATCAAGTACACAATAAAATAACGTAGAACAAGACAACTCGGATATTGATGGACACGAGGAAACAATCGAGAGGGATTGTTTTGTTACACATTGAATAAAATGCGTACAATCGTTGAGTACAAAAGAAATGGAATGGCGAACCCAATCAATAAATAAAGAAGAGCTTTTATTATAAAACCAGGGATAACCCAGTATTACATCGGTGGTACTAAGATTCATTACATGGAAGTCTACTTCCTCTATATAGGTATCAATAGAAATTCCTAAAGAATGAATCGCCCCGTTGATGTGTTGTACTCTTCCATCAGCCAAGTGCACCGTGTAGGTGTGATCACTTACGGTGGGTTGGATTCCCCATATCTGTACCAAACGATCATTCACAAAATTGTGTGAGCTTCCCGAATCAAATAAAAATTGTACGGGAGATCCATTGATATACCCGTTTGCACGTAGTAAATCATTGGGACCCAATACATAATGAGGGAAAGAACATTGACAATTACTCAAATGATGTGTATAGACCTGAAGGACATTAGGAATCTGACCTTTATGGTCTGTAGCTTTAGGTTTGGCGTCGTGCTCTTTTCGTTGGAGCTTACGACATTGCTCTTTTGTATGACCCTTCTTTTTGCAGAATACGCAAAAAGGATGTTGTCGCTTATAATCGCGATCCATGAATTCGTTGGGTGTCTTGCGTTTCCCAACGAATTGCGATTGCTTAGTCCCGGGCGCTTCGTTGGGTTTGTTATGGTCCTTCTTCGAAGTGCGTTGATAGCGAAGAACTATCTCAACGGCCTCTTCGAAGGATTTTGGATCCTTATCGTGCACTATCCAGTGATAGTCCGAATTGGGGATGCCATTGACAAAACAAGCTATTAACCAACTGTCCCCTTCTAGACCCGATTTTTGGATTTGGGTTCTAGCATGGTGGACATAGTCTTCTAGCGAGGAAAACTTCCTGCTAGAGAGGTTCATTAAAGCTTGTGCTGCCTCGGTTCGAGAGGGAGGTTGTAGAAATTGACCCTTGAAAACTGTGACAAAGTCTGTCCAGGTCTCGGGCAATCTCCCCAAAGTTCGGAGCCCACGCCACCAAGCGGCGGCCTTACCCCCTAGTTCTCGGCCGACATATGCAATCTTCGTACTATCTGGCGTGGGATAGAGCTCAAAATGAGACTCCCATCGGCCCAGCCACGTGCAGATTGCTTCTTCGGTTCTTTCCTTTCTATCTCCCGTAAATGGCTTTACGACAAATGATGGTTCACCCTGACGCTCATCAGGTCTATTAATCTCATTTTGGAGACTAATGACTCGTGCCTCGAGAGCACTTTGAGATTGCCGAAATTCGGTCAACTGCTGCGCGGTTGAACTAAGGAAATGTTGTACTTGTAAAATATACGCCTCAATGGACATTGTCCCAGGAGGATTTCCTTGAGGTCTTTCCGCTTGAGCGGAGGGCATCGGGTCGTTATTCTGAGCCATTGAATGATTATTTCTGGAAAAGAAATAAGATAAGGTCAGACAAATAGTCATAACATCTTGTTGTGGTGTAAACATATCATGGGCAAACATTAATCGATATCATGATCTCACGTCAATACCCCTCTAGACGTATGAGATGAGGTTCAAGATGAGGTTACTATGGTAACACAGAGGTGTTTTAAAAACCATGGGGGTGACAAATGAATGCCTTTCCCTGATCTCTATATCGATTTTTTTCATGGCGGCTCCCCGAGGCTCAACCATGTATGTTCGCGTCATGAATAGTTTATACACGAAAAAAATGTTAACAATAACTATGTTTCTGTGCCCACATATGTGGTTTCGGCTCTTTAAGTCCTATTACGAGGACCCCGAAGTGCACTTAGACCTAAAGTCTAAACATGTATTATAGTCATATGTATCAACGATGTTGTATGGTGTTGGTCATATTTGAACTCGAGACCTCGAGGACAAATACATTAAACACTTGAGCCAACCAAGTAGATTGCGCGTCTTGAATGTTTAATGTTTGAGGCGGATTCGAGATATGCGAGGCATTTGCCCCTATATGTTTTTTTTAAAAGAAACATATAGGTCAAGTGGCCTTATTTCTCCCTCATTTATTACCCACTATGGTTGTACGCTACCTACCCTCAAGCCTCGTAAGTACAATGGCATATGCCAAAGTGTAACCTAATGGTCAAGCCGAATGAGCCCTTGTGTCTTCGTAGGCTCATGTGGCCCATCACATGGTCACGTCATTACGAATGGCGCTCGTAAGAACGAGCTCATGGTGGCATCGTATCCATGTAACGAGGGGAGATGTTGGATACGTGTGTCATTAGAGCGACCCTACTTGATGTGGATCAAGCCCGACGTATTCAACATCATTTTGGCTATACGAGGTTCGTTACGTAACGAAAGATCAAAGTGACCAACGGGAATTTCAACAATAAAAATTGTTGATAAAAGGGATGGTGACAACGCCATTCTCACAAAAATGTGAGGACGGCCACCAAAATCCTCTCCCCAATTAGGAAAACATTTGATATGAATCACGTAATCTAAAATATACACATATGTCAATATATCACATATGTACGATCAGAGACGTATATAAGTGACCACATATGCGTATACTAAATGAATCGTTTTTTTTATATAGCCAACAATGATGTATTCGGGATACGTAATCGAGGCATATACCTCTACGCACACGAAACATCCGAAAATAAGGTTAAGCGTAATTCGCAATTGAGGTATTGACCTCTTACGCATAGTAAATCCAACGCATATCATTTCGAACGAAGCGAGGTATTGACCTCGTACGCGAACGTAACATATGTTCGTGAACGTAATACGCAATTGAGGTAGTAACCTCGTACGCATACGACACTCATCACATATGATTTATATGTCAAACGAGGTATTGACCTCGTGGACATATGTAAACGTTTAAGATAACCAATTAAATACCACGTCAACATCATTGAATATATGAAAAAAAAAACTACATATTAAGTATACACATGTATAGAAGGGAGAAGAAAAATTAGATAAAAAATTAAGGAAAATTTACCGAAGTTCTTTCGCTAATCCTTGTCTGCATGAAGGCGACCGCACAACGATCAATCGCCATCCCACGCGAAGACAAAAAGAAAACCAAAAGAAACGTTAGTACATAGGCTCTGATACCAAATATTAGAGATTAGGTACTAAAGTAAGCATAAAATAAGGATATATCAATGATAGATCTAGAAAGAATAGAGAGAAAAGAGAGAAAGAAGGGTGCCGATCCACCCGACCACCCCCGAGCGAAGGGATCGAGACGGACTCGAGCCTCGATCGGCGTCCCATACCACCGCCTTGGCGTCGAGTCGTACCTGGACGATAGCGCGCTTGCTACAAGAGTCGTTCCACTCACGGACAGAGTCTCGACGTAGTCAATGCATGCCCCAATGAGGGTAGCTAGGCCTCTTATTTATAGTAATTCTCAAGGCCCCCAGCCATGTTCACACTTGGCCTCATGGGTTGTCTCAATCCCGAGGATTAAAAGTAATCCTCCCCTTCTTTAGACTCTTTGTTTAACCCTCACACTTATCCACGTGTATAGAATACTACGACAATTCTCACCACGGGATATTATATGGTCATGCCCGTAACACCTGGTCTCCGTCTGGTCCTTGTACCGGCGACGGTTCCTCATCACTGAGGTTGACCGTTGCCGCCCGCCTTGCTTTTTCTTCCCTAAGCCGGGACTGCTCATATCTCTCAAACTGGATTTGAGCATCCATCCGATCGTTGTCCAGTTGCGCTATGAATTGCCGGACCGTATTCTGCGCCCATTTTGTCCACCATTGCATGGAGCTCTCGTCAATCAAGAGTTTGGTCTTGTTTAGCCATGCCCGGAGGATGCACTGGATCCGTTCGGTTCCCATTTCTGATTTATTCTTCGCGGCTTGTCGCTCCTCTTTCAATTGCTTGATGATTCTGACCGTGTCCGCCTCCTGCTCCCTATAGTGCGACCATTGACATTGATAGGTTGTTTGCAACTTCTATAACACCATTGTTGCCCTCTCCTTTTCTTTACGGTGTTGCTTGTGGAGCTCCATCCGGTCCCTCGCCGCTTCCTCCAATAGCTTTGTATTCTAAGCCCGTTCATCGGCGAGTGCCGTCGTGGCCCGATCAACTTCCTGCTGGAGCTCAACCATTCTTTCCTACTGTTGCTTATGCTCTGTGTCCAAGCTCTTAAAGTTCCGGTGTAGGTGGTCGAAGTCCTCTGTCTTCTGCTTCGGCCTCTGCTTGATTTGCCAGCGAGCGCGGTCTTCCCGGTCCTTTTGTTGACGAAGTTCTTCTTTCAGCCTTTCGATTTCCGTTTCCGCCATCCGTCACAGCTTGTCCTCCTGCAACAATTTTTCTTTTTCCTCCTTTAGCCGGTCATAAGCTTGATGCCCTTTCCACAGATTTTCTTCTGCTCGGCGGAGGTTTTCAACAGTCTTCTTTAACTCCTCTTCTGCCTCTTTCTTCAAATCTTGTTCGCGGCTCCATAGTGCTTCTTGTGTAGCAAGTTTGTCCCTTAATTCGGCAAGCTCTTGGGCTTGCGCCACATCTTTCTCCGGGGTCTTATTCGTATGTATATGCGTGGTTGTTTCTTTATTCTATACATCCACCGGAGTCACCGGTGCTTGGATCTGTGTTGCGGTTAAGGCCATTTTCTCCATGTCTTCTGTGACCTGATCCAAGTCTTGTTCAAGGCACTGGATCCTTGACTGGGCCGTCTCTAGTTCATCGGTTGTGACTAGCAACCGTTCCATCTGCGCTCGTTCTTCCGCCTCTATATACAGTATCACTCCGGCAACCTGCTCTCCTATCCACCGGAGCCATTGGTTGCCGGTGCCCTGTTGTTGCGTCTGTACGGAGGGTTGGCTCATGGGTTCACTTGCTAGTGGCCGGTCCCGCCTAACTGCGTCCGGCTCTGCCTACTGACCACTTTGTCGTTCAGGTTCTGGTTGTGTTTTGGCTGGCCGCTCTTGTTCTGCTTGTTCTTGGCCGGCTGAGGAAGCTGGCACATGCCTTACCGGCGCTTGCGTTTCGGGGCTTGTCGTTTCCTGACCCGCCGGTATTGCCTGTTGTGCAGAGGCTTCTAAGACCGGTTCGTCCCTTGGCGTGGGATTCTTAGTGTGGGGTAAAGGCGTTCCATCGTTCTGTGGGTCCGAACGCTTCCCGGCTGATTCTGTAGTGCTCGTCGTCGGCCGCCGCTGGAGGTGCTCCGTAGGTTCTTCCTCCGTTTCTTCCTCCTGAGTCCCGACATTCATTCTTGCCGCCAGGGTGTCCATTTCTTGCTGCACCGGTCGGCGGAGTGTGCTCTTCAGGGGTCGTGCCGGTGTCTCGTCCTGCGTGTCCGTCAGCTGCTTTTGGATGGCGTGCTCCTTCGCCGCCTGCTCCGTGTTAGCTGTCTTCCCCTTAGTGGTCATCGTGGCCAACAACTGCTATCGTTTTGAAGCAGCTTTCGGGGTGCCGTCCGTTACTCTTCCCCGCTTCTTGGTCTAGATGGGCTCGACAGGTGGCGCCAATAGGGTGAGCCATTGCGCCACCACATGCCATATTTTCCGGCCTTCTTTGGCTTCCTTACCTCTTACGGTGTCAATAGCCGCACACAATCCATCGGCGATCAGCACCGGCCAATCCACCTTGACCCCTTCGTATGTTGCGATGATCAAGCCTACTCGGTTCTGAGGCATAACGGGGGGTCGAGGGTATACGTGGCCGAACTCATGGAGTACACGGGCAATTTCTCGGAATAACATATCTTCTCCGCCCTGTGTCTTGTAGCCCTTGCTGCCCAGAGAATACTCGCCGAAGTATTTGATGAGCCGTTCGGAGGTAGGGTTGTCAATAGCATAGATGCCCCCCTCCGGAAGGCCTGTTAGTGCACGGATCGCTTCCTCCGTGATCAGCTCGGTGTCAATTTCTTTGATGATCTTGTTAGCTTCTCTGTGTGGTGGTGCTTCCATGATTGTGAGGAACCCCTCCAATCCGTGTTGTCGTAGCCCTTTCTTGGCGGCCTCAGAGAGAGTCCGGCAGTCCATGTTTGCGTTGAGGTTGGACAACGTTGGTGAGGGTTGTGGATGAGGAAGCTCTGTGTGAGGAATCTCTCTGTGTGTTGGCTCTCTTCTGATGATCTTCAAGCGCCTGTGTGCATTTGTGCTCCTTGGTTCGCGAAAGAAGAAGGTCTCGATGCGGGGGGGGCGGGGGGGGGGGGGGGTTTCTCTCTGCATCTTGGCGCCTTTTTCGAGCCTACGCGTGTGTAGGTCGTGTACTATAATAGCATTACGTGCCATGTGGCGGTGGTTTAATGCCCTATTCATAGCCCCCTCATACCTTTTCAAAGTGCCTCTTTACTCCTCGTTTGCATGGCCGTTCCCACCACTCCTTTGCATGATTTCTTTGATTCGTTTCGATTTTTATTTTATTTTTTAATATCAATTGTTAGGTTAATTCATCTCCGGTCCTATCGGACCCTTACCTGAATGAGGAATCTTGCCGGCCTCGTGACGGTTTGCCATCCTCTTATCCAACCCGTGTGCCGGCTCTTTGTCCCCCTTACTGGCTTCGTTGTTGCCGATTGCTAATCGGGTTGCCGTTGTTTCCGGTATGCCGGTATCTGGTTCGGCATCGGCCTTTCCTTGTTCAAATGGGTTCCTCGGCATGGGTCCCTTGTATGGCTTTAGTCAAAATCCATTGACCCACTTACCCAGGACTTCGCCGGCAAGTGTCCCTAACTAGTAGGATCCATTGAACTCGCGTGTGATCTAGTACGGTCCGGTCCACCGAAACCGTAGTTTCCCCGGCATCTTTCCCATCCGGGTCTGGAACACTAGTACCGGCTTGCCAATTCCAAACATCTTTTCATTTCCTTTTCGGTGGCGATCCACAAACGCCTCTCTTCGCCGCTGCTCCAGTTCCAGGTGCATGATACTCGCTAGTCGGTGTTCTTCTAGTTCACACAAAGCTGCTAACCGAATTGCCTTTGATTCCTTCTCGTTTAACCGTTCCCTAATCTGAATCCGTAAGCTCGAGACCTGCAACTCTACCGGCATGACGGCCTCCAATCCGAATGCTAGCCGGAATGGTGTGGTTTGGATGCTTGTTTTGTAGGTTGTCCGGTAAGCCCAGAGTGCGCCATGCAACTTCGTATCCTAGTCTGTCCGGTTTCGTTGACGATTTTCCGAAGGATATTCTACAGCGTTTTGTTCGTCGACTCAGCTAACCTGTTTGCTTGCGGATAGTATGGCATGCTCCGTTTATGCACCGCCGCATAGAACGACGTCAAGCTTTCTACCACTTGTCCGAGGAAGTGTCCTCCTTGGTCACTTATTAGCTCGATTGGGCATCCATACCTACACCAGATGTATTCATACAAGAATTTCGTCGTCGACGCAACGGTGTTGTTGCACAAGGCTTTGGCTTCTACCCATTTCGTGCAGTAATGCATTGCGACAATTACATACCGGTTGCTAGTTCTCATCGCCGGTGGTTTAAATGGACCCACAAAATCCAACCCCCATGCTAGCTTGTTCGGTTGGCTGGCCCATTCGCTGATATAGATCGCATTCTTTAGCATACCAGACTGCGTCTTTCAATGTTGTCAGCCACCATAGGCCACTCTGCCATATCTTCCTTGCCGTAGCATCTCCGGCGTAATGGCCTTCGGCGACTCCGCAGTGTGCTTCTCGTAGTATTATATCCTTCTCATCGTTGCGCACTACCCGTCGCCATATACCGTCCGCGCCTTTGTGGTATAGCGTGTCCCGTACTAAACAGAAGTGCCGGCTTTGTACCGCTACACGTTTCCTCTTGTCCCGGTTCATCTGCTCCGGAGGCAATCCGGTGCTCAGAAATTGTTGCATATTCGTTAGCCACTTATCTTCTTGTGCCACCATTTCATCTGTTGCCGTTTCTGCGGTGACTCGAAATAGCTTAGCATCCGGAAACTCGTCCGGGACTCCGTCACCAGTCTCGCCGGAATCTAACCGGCTGAAATAGTCTACTACTGCGTGCTGTATGTCGGGTCGATGGAATATTTTGAATTCAAATTCTTGCAACAGTAACGTCCACCATGCCAACTTACTGGTTAGTGACGCTTTGGAAACTAAATAGAGGAGTGCCGAATGATCTACGTGGAAGGAAAATTTCCTTCCCAGCAAATAATGTTTGAATTTTGGCACGCTGTAGATCATGCCCAAAGCTTCCCTTTCCGTGGTGGAATAATTTCGTTCGGCTTCAGATAACTTTCGGCTTCCGTAATACATGGGCCGGTACCACCTTGGCTCCGTAAGTTGCATCAACGCACTTCCGATTGCAATGTCGGACGCATCCACGAACACATGAAACTAATCATTGGGGATAGACAGACCGGTAAAATAGCAGTAGCTACAGATATGATTCTGAATCAGAAAGGTCAAAATGTTATCTGTGTCTACGTAGCTATTGGTCAAAAAGCTGCTTAGCCCAATCCGGGGGTTGCACTACCGGCGCTTGCGACAATAGTACTTTGAGTGCCCGGTATGCCTTGTCTTCGATGTCGGTCCACTGGAACGGTGTTCGATGTACCGCAACATGCAGTGGTGTAGCTAGGTCCGCCAGATACCGGAACATTCGGCTATGCCACCGGATTTGGCCTAAGAAACGGCTTAATGATTTGGCCGTTGTTGGTGCTGGTGCCTCCAAGATTGCTTTTACTTTGTCCGGGTCCACGATAATTCCTTCCTTGCTCATAATGTGTCCTAATAGCGCCCCGCTTGACACTCCGGATACACATTTTTCCGGATGCAAGCTTAGCCGGAAGCCCGACATTTCTCTAGACACAGTCGGAAGTGCTGAAAGTGAACTCCTTCCCGGCTATAGACGGCGAAGTCATCCAAAAACACCTGCATGAATGCCGGTATGAATTCTCTGAATATTTCCATGATGATCCTCTGGAACGTTGCCGGCGCCGTTTTTAGTCCAAACATCATTACTACGGCAACAAACACTCCCCATTCGGTGATGAAAGCCGTTTTCTCCTGGTCATCGGGTGCATCCGGATCTGGTTGTATCCGTTGAATCTGTCTAAGAAACTATATACCTCATAGCCGGCGACTGCGTCCAACACTCTATCCGTAAATGGGAGTGGGAATGCATCTGTTACCGTCACTGCATTAACCTTATGGTAGTCGACACAAACTCTAATTTTGCCATTTTTCTTTGGTATGACTACTATCGGGCTCAGCCATGTAGATTTCTTTACTGGGCGGATAAAGCGAACCCTCAACTACTTGTCGATTTCCTCCTTGACTTTGGCGGCGTAATTTGGATTCATCCGGTACCGCCGTTGTGCTACCGGTTTGGCATCTTTCCTCAAATGTATCTGATGCTGATATAGTTGAGGATCGAGCCCTCGCATATCCTCGTAAGACCAGACAAACATGTCCCGAAATTCTTTGAGAAGTGTAATCATCGTTGTTTTGTTCTCCGGAGTGATTTCCTTGGCAATGTGCACCGGTCTCGCCTCTTCTGTAGTTCCTAGATTTACCTCCTGTAGTTGGGATGCTTTAACCCGTTGCAATACGGCCATTTCTCTTTCCAGCACCTCCTGTGCTTACCGTAGCTCCTCGATCACTTCTTTATTTGGTTCCTCGTCGGCTCTGTCCGGTTGCAATATGTATGGTGATACAGCTTCGGCTACGTCGATTTCGAACAAAGTTACGATCTTCGGATTATCCTACAAGTATTGATCTACCTCTTCGTCTGCTAATCCGTCCAGCATATTGACACATTCGGCATATAGGGGTGTCAATTCCTTCCCGGTACCCGCCCGTGGTTGTGTCGGTACCCGTACTTTTGCTTTTCCCTGCCGGAAGGTGATTATATTCTTCCTCCAGTTTTGTTTAATGTGCGCTGTTTTCAACCACGGCCGCCCCAACAATAGTGGGTGAGCTCCTTGTGCCTGTAGTTGTAGCACTACTGCCGAAATGCGAAATGTGTGGCCCCGATCGTTACTTCCAAATCTCGTATCAAGTCAATCGGTCGCACTGAGCTTGTATCCGCCATCCGCAACCAGAACGGGCATGGTTCCCACTCTTGGATTCCCAAGGATTTGCACGTTCGGAGGCTAATCACATTGACGCCGGATCCTCCATCTATTACTGTTCCGGGTAACTCCTTTCCATTCACGATGGCTGTGATTGCCAGACTATTTGTGTCTACTATCGCCGGTCCCTCCTCCGTATTTGAGAAGAATGTTGGAGCTGGTGGTGTTTCTCCTGCCATCATACTTGTCTTGAGTCCTTCTGTGAATCTGGGCACTAGCTGCAGGAGCCATCCTATTGGCAGCATGATTTGGCATTCCTACAATGCCTGCCATGTCACATTTTCGGGCTGACTGCCTCCGGCGAGCTCTTCGGTATTTTCCTTTTGTTGTGCAAGCTCTGCCATGTTTCGCGCATTCGCCTTTTCTACCCATTCCATTGCCTACTTGCGGATGGCCTCTTGCGCCTCCCATTCCGTTGCCTTACCCTTCGATCTTGTGGTTACCTGTTGTGGGTTTGCGACTTCGGCGACCACCATGTTCACCGCCGATCGTTTATCATAGCTCTTTGCCGGGCATTGATTACTATAATGTCCTTCTTGTCGGAGATAGTAGCAATATGCTTTCCGGGTAGTGCTGGATTCGACGTTGTTTCCTGCCCCCAGTGGAGGACCTGTGGTAACGGCGGGGCTTTGATCTAGTTGGCTGCTTGAGGCGCCCTTCTCTGGTTCCCGTAGGTAACCCCTTTTCTTGAAATGGCGTTTCTTTTTGTTCCGATACTCTTGACGGGGTTGGTCATCATGTCTCCCGTAGGCTTCTCGTCGTTGGTTGTAACCGGGGGATTGGTCCCGATTGTATCTTTCATACCGTCCATTATAATCCCGGTACCGATCATATCTATCATACCAGTCATAGTTGTCCTTGTACCGGACATCCTGTGCCGGTCGGTATCACTCTTCTCGCCTCCAACATTCTTCTTCCTCCTCCTTGGTACTCCGTGGTTTGATTTGCCGAACCGGTGGTGCTTGGCGATTCAACAAATTGTACTCGCACTGCTCCATTGTGTGGTTCCTGGAATGGCACAGTAGACATTGTGACCGCATGGTACATTCTACTGCTGAGTGTCCGGCATCTAGGCATGTTGTGCATTGAATGGCTTGCTGAAACCGGAGATCCTCATCGGTTGGTAACGCTCGTTGGAGTGCTCCCATTGTTAGCCAAGAGCTTGTTTTCTCCATTTCTCTAACCCAGTCGATGACCTGGTCGACGGTACTTGTGCGAAAGTAGATGACCGTGCATACCATACGTAGAGGTTCCCGGAGCGCGGCTAAGAATATAGCCCGTGTTTCTTCCTCCGGAGGTGTTCGGGTAAGCTAATTGTGCATCCGTTGAAACCGGATGACAAACTGCGGAATGCTCTCCCCAGGGTCTTGCCGGATGGTATAAAATAGGCCCACCATTTCTCTCTGGTCCACCTCCTTCTTAAAGAAGTGCAAGAATTTAGCTTTCAGGTCCGCAAAGGTGGTGATGGTGCTGGGGTCCTGCGTCCGGTCCTTCCAATGTCATGCCAAATTCGGCTATCTTAGATCATTCCTCTTCGGTTGTGGTTAATCGTTGTGACACATGGTTCGCCTCCCATGTTTGTTGAAAAGCGTGAACATGAGCCTCCGCGTCCGGGTCATCCCTATACTTGGGGTACTGGAACGACATGTCGTCGTCCGGTGTCGGTGCACAAGCTCGCGGTGTCGGTGGTCTTTCCTGCTCTTCCGTCTCCATCGGAGGTCGTTGCTGGTCCTCTGTCGGAGTCGGAGGTCTTTGCCGGTCCTCCTTCGGTGTTGCAGGCTCGACTTCCGGTGTCGGAGGTCTTTCTTTGTCCTCTTTCATCTTCGGAGGTTGCTCCACGTCTAGTGCCGGAGGTTCCCGGACTGACAATTCTTGTTCCGGTGTCGGAAATGTATCCGACTCCTTGTCCTTAGGTCCTCCTGGGGTGTCGTTACTGCTGCAATAGTTCGTGTGCACGCTGTAACCCCTTCTGAATCTGATTCCAGCGCCGAAAATGCTTCGGATTCGCCGTCTCTTCCGGCCAAGGCATGGAGAAGGGATTCCGCTTCCCGGAGACTACTTAAGTTGCTTCTGTCGTTCGGGTAGGCGTTTCGTTGCAGACGGAGCGACTCCTCCGCCACTTTCTGGATAACTTTGGAAAATGATCGATTCGATCGGATTTCTTCCGCCGCTTGCTGGAAAGCCTCTCACCGCCTTCGCCGTTCAGCAAGTCTTTGTGCTCTCTCCGTAACCGGGTCATCTGTTGGCCTAGTCATCCATTCCTGCCGCTGTTCACTACGATTGTGCAGGAATCGTGGTCCCAAAAACTATGTTAATCCTTAGGGCCGGACAGCAGCCTAACACAAGGTGTCCACTTAAGACACTTCACCAAAGGGTGTTACGACGAGATAACTTACAACACAACGCTTAATTGGACCTTAATCGATTACTTAGCAATACGTCATTAACACGCGTAAGATATACAATAAGCATAGAACGGTGAACAATACTCAATGATTAAACAAAAGTTTTATATTACTCTCCGTTAATGACTACATTGTAACCGGGCCTTTATATAGGTCACCGGTGCGAAGTACAAAACGGTGCCAACCGGCACCTATTCGGAATCGGTCCGGATCCGGATCGGCATACCAATTCCAATCTGTTCATCCACATTTCCTCATATATTAATATATTAAGAGTAGTAATTACAACAGATTCCCAAATAACAATTCCCCTTTTCACACCCTAGTCTTGGCGTCCTTAGCTCCTTTGTCGGCCGGGTAACAAGATGCAGGACATGACCATCGGCGCACCACAGCCCGCAGGACCATCCACCGCGGCAAAAGATGACCATCTGTGGGAAGCCCTTACTAGTTCTAGGATCTCGCTACCATTGCATAAACTTTACTGCTCATGTCGCGCTTTCGGGATACCTTGGCTACGGTCATGACTAACGACAAATCGGCCGCAACCCCTGTTAACCTGGCAAAGCCAAGGATGGGCCCACCCATCATGGATTCCCAAAATGCAGCCGTGAAAATTATGCTTAAGGGATGTGACCTTCATGGATGCATAATCAATGGTGGCTCCGGCGTGAACGTCATCAGCGAGGCCATATGTCACAGACTCGGTCTGAACCAATGGGAACCTTGCCCCTTTTGGCTTTGGATGGCCGATATGCGATCGGTTTGCCCCATAGGGTTAATTTGCCACCTCGACTTCATGTTAGGAGGCCATATGTTCACTATCTCGGCCGTCGTGTTATGCCGCGAAGCTCCGGGCGCCTACCCAATGGTGCTTGGCTGACCCTAGCTATGCACAACAAATATTAAGCAACATTGGCAGCGAAATATGATCTCTTTCCGCCGGGGGAAGACCAAGGTATGGGTAATAACAGAAGAATGCCTAACGACGCCCCACAACACCACACCCTTAAAGATCATCCCACTATCATACCCCTCTTCGAAATAAACGTCATCTCGGCCTTTGGCACACCACTGAACGAGGATGTCACGGCAGATTCACTTCCCCAGGACGAGGCCGATTCCAACAGTATTGCGGAATTACGACAAGCTCGGGACGCGTTTGAATGAGAACTCGCCATCTCCCAGCAAGTCAAAGCATCAAGGCTCAAGTCACTGAACCTCAGCTCTAACGAGAACCCGCGTACACTACAAATCGCTAACAACTTACCAGTCGACGAACGATCAGCCCTGATACGCCTACTCACGGAGTATCAGGATGTATTCGCATGGTCTTACACTAATATGAAGGGATTGGATCCCCAATATTACCAACACCAAGTACACCTCCTACCTGACACTCGGCCGGTCCAACAACGACGGTACCGTATGAACCCCAACTACGCGGCTAAGGTCAAAGAGGAAATCGACAAACTCCTTCAAGTAGGGTTTATATGCCTAGTAAAAAGAGCCACATGGTTAAAGCCCAATCGTCGTGGTCCCCAAGAAAAATGGGAAAATCCGTATTTGCGTTGATTACCGCAAACTCAATGTTGCGACAGTGACGGATGGGTTTCCTCTCCCATTCACGGATAGTATCCTCGACACGGTGGCTGGTCATGAATGCTACAGTTTCCTCGATGGGTTCAGTAGCTATAATCAAATTAGAATGCACCCAGATGTTACCCGGACCCGGACAGTCAGTTTTACCGAACAAGTGGGAAAGCGTCGAAAACGGAGTCGGTTCGGATCGACTGTTCGGATCAATGACTCAGCAGTGAACAAAGAGAACTAAGTTAGTTAGATAATTTTGTAATTCTTGATAGTAAGTAGGAATAGTTCTTGATGAGAAAAGACCTTCGGTATACCTATAAAAGGGAACCGAAGACATTGTAAGAAAGGTCGTTTTATTTAGTAATATAAGTTTAAGTTAGGAATATCCTGTACGGATTCTGTGTTCTTTCTATTGTCTATGTTGTTAAGTGCAAGCTTCCTAATTTATAACTAAGTAACAATCACGGTAATTACCGATTAATATAGTATAATTCCGTTCGTAAAACACAATTCCTTGTTAGAACGTTGAGTAGCGACGTTCACTCTTCTATATCGGTAGTAGTTAGTAATTAGCCGATTAACACAGAAGAATTTTGGCACGCCCGGTTACATCTGCAATTAAGCAGAGAACAAATCGAATGGATGTCGTATAAAGAGGAGACACCGGTCAGTTGTAAGCGCCCTCGTACAAGGTCAGTTACGAAGGCAGTGCAGGAAGCGTTCATTGCGCAAGAACAGCCGGAATCAAGCACAAAGTGGTCGAAACTTCCTGACTTATCCAATCAATTACCTTCAGACGAAAAACAGACAGAAGAGGTATCGTTTTACGACATTTGGGACGATATGCCTTATACTTATTCTAAGTTCCGGGAAGGATCAGATGCGGAAACACATGTTAGGGATTTCTTAACGACATGGGAGATTAACCATGGAGCTCAGCGATTGTCGGCAGATGCCGAAGATAAGTCAAAAATCGTTGAGTTCGTCTTATCATTAGACGGATATTCTGCCAATTGGTTTGCGCAGAACGGTCTTCAAGGATTTCCATCCTTTGAAGTGTTAACTAGTAAATTTTTACAATTATTTCATCAACAAATTCCGCAGAAGGATTTGATTGCGCAATTTTATGCGTTATATCAAGAAAAAAATGAAACAGTATCTCAGTTTGTGATAAGATTTCAGAACTTACAGCTTCAGATTTCAAGGCCGATTCCGGATAATGAATTAAAAGAAGTCTTTCTGGAAGCTGTAAAAGAACCATTAAGGACAACATTGAAAGTGTTCGATTTTCGAAATCAGACTATCGAACAAGTAATTGATAAAGCAATAGAAATGGGTCGACCACCGGTCAATGTTCAGAGTATGGACATGTCGGCATTACACCGTACATTACCGACAATAGAGGAGTTACAATTTCGACAAGCAATTCAATGCACCACTTGTTTAAATACAGGGCATTCGGCAATTGAATGTACGTTAAGAACACATTGTACAATATGTCATTCAAAATTACATTCAGTAGAACAATGTGAATATAATCTGCTTAATAAGACTACGGCGTCAGTACGACAAATTTTTACTGACAATGGTTACCAAACTAACACTAATCTGTTCAATGGTTATCAAAATAATAATTTTTCACAAAATCAGCAAAATGTACAACAAAATCCGGTTCTACAGCCAAATCAGATCTTTTCACAACAAAATATGCAACCTACTCAAGTGACTCAAGCATTTCAACCAGGTTTTGCTCAATCCAACCCACCATTCGTATAGAATCCGAATCAATATTTTCAACAAAATAATCAAAGTTTCCAACAAGGTAACCCACCATTTCAAGGGTTTCAACAGAACTGTCCGAATGTGCAACCGAATTCTACATTTCAACCAAATCCGGCATTTCAACCGGGTAATATGACCTTTCAACATAATACTCAAACCGTTCCACAAAATAATCAAATGTTTCAACAGAATAATTTTCCGCCAAATCAGGAGTTCGGGATAACACAAAATGTAGCACAACCAAATGATAATACTGAACAATTTAGGGAGAATCGGTATAAAAATAAGAGATTTTACAAACCAAAAGCTACACGTCAATACCAACAAAACCCGAGTGGTAATGAAGAGCAGCAATTTAATAACGGCCAATTTGCACATGGAGAGACCAGTGCAACATTTGTACCCACTTGTTATATTTGTCGACAACTAGGCCATTATGCTAATCAATGTCCGGTTAAAGGAAAGGGTCCAGCAGTTAATATGGTAATACCGGAAGTTCAGCAAGTAACGACACGCAGCAAAAGCAAACAATCAGAGTGGGAAATTCAGGAAGAAGTTCGGAAGGCGGCAAAAGAATGGATTGACGAAGCAAATCAAAGTAATGTGAATCGAATGTTACAAGACAATAACATTGACCAGAACATCGTTGTACAACAGTCATTGGGGAATAAGGAACAGGAAGAAACTTGGAAACTGTTGGCTGATTGCCAAGTGTCATTGCCACTTATGGGCTTACTTAAGTTAGTACCAAGGTTTACAGAAAAAGTGGCAGCATTAATTGCATATAAAGGTTCCGAATAAATAGCAGTACACTACAATCAGCCAAGTAATAACCCTTCGATCATGGATGAACAGAATCCGTCGATCAAGGTAATACTTTACGGGCAAGAAATTGGAAATGTGATTATAGATGGAGGCTCGGGAGTTAATGTGATTAACAAAGCTACATGTGAAAAACTGGGAATCACGGAATGGGAAGCATGTCCGTTTTGGTTACGAATGGCAGATACAAGTACGGTACGCCCGATTGGTTTGCTTCGACAACTGGATGTAATAATCGGGGGACACAGTTTTCAGATTTCGGCAGTAATTTTGCAGTTAGAAACACAGGGAGCATACCCCTTGTTATTGGGGAGACCATGGTTAAAGACAACTAATATTAAACAAAATTGGAAACAAAATGTGCTAACATTTAGGAAAGGAAAAACTAAGGTCAGGATTCCGACGCACAACAAAGTGACAACAAGCAAACAGAGTTTACCTGTACATGCAGAAGCAGTTAATATGATGGAAGGATTGGACGAGGAAGAAGAAAGTTAGTATTTCAATGATAATCAGAAAATCATCCCTCTATTTGAGGTAGATATTTTGCAAGCATTAACACCATATGTAGACTCACACGAAGAAGTGCCAATAGATGAGCAAACAATGAAAGAAATACGAATGCAACAAGAAGCTACAGATAAGGAAATGAAGGTATCTCAGAGAGTGCAAGCCTCAGCATTGGAGGAGATCGATTTGGCAGGAGTAGAGGATGTTGAAAGAAAAACAGTCTTGATTGCTAGAGATTTGGCGGAAAATGACAAACGGACATTAACAACATTACTATTACAATATAAAGATGTTTTTGCATGGTCGTTTGACGATATGAAAGGTTTGGATCCCGCTTTTTGTCAACATCAAATCAATTTGCATAAAGATGCAAAGCCAATACAACAACGCAGGTACAGGTTGAATCCGAATTATGCTATCAAAGTAAAAGAAGAAATCGATAAACTCTTAAAAGTAGGATTTATTCGACCCGTCAAAAAATCAACATGGCTGAGTCCGATAGTAGTAGTCCCGAAAAAGAATGGGAAAATTCGCGTATGTGTGGATTACAGAAAATTGAATGCAGCGACAATTACGGATGCGTTTCCGTTGCCATTCACAGATGGGATATTAGATGCAGTAGCTGGACATGAAATTTATAGTTTCTTGGGTGGGTTCAGTGGGTACAACCAAGTACGGATGAATCCGGAAGATCAGGAAAAGACAGCTTTCGTCACAGAATGGGGTGTCTTTGTGGCAGTAGTAATGATGTTCGGTTTAAAAACAGCTCCAGCTACATTTCAGCGGGTAATACAGGAAATATTCGGGGAATATATTCCAGCTTTCATGCAAGTGTTTTTAGATGATTTTGCGGTATATAGTCGGAAAGCTGATCATTTTGAGCATTTACGGCTATGTTTAGAAAAATGTCGAAAAGGGCGTCTTAGCTTAAATCCAGCCAAATGCGCATTCGGAGTAATGAGTGGTACGTTACTTGGGCATATTGTCAGTCAAGAAGGGATTGTAGTGGACCTAGACAAAGTTAAAGCAATTATTGAGGCAACACCACCAACAAATGCTAAAGCTCTAAGTAGATTTTCGGGTCAAATTTGGTGGCACAGTAGAATGATGAGATATCTAGCAGACATTGCTATTCCGTTACACATAGCAGTACACAAAGTTCCTTTTATATGGACAAGTATAGAACAAGATGCATACGAATGTCTCAAGAAGATGCTGATAAAGGTTCCGGTAGTCCAACCACCGGACTGGAACAAACCATTTCATGTTTTCGTCGATGCGTCGGACATTGCCATAGGCAGTGCTTTAATGCAATTATCCGAACCAAACTGGTATAGGCCGGTATACTATGCCAGTAGGAAACTTTCGTCGGCCGAAAGAAACTATTCAACAACCGAAAGAGAAGCTTTGGGAATGATATATAGTGTGAACAAATTTCGACATTACCTTTTGGGTAAGAAATTTACATTTCATGTGGATCATTCGGCTCTACTGTATCTAGTTTCCAAACAAGAATTGACAGGCAAGTTAGCCAGATGGACGTTATTGCTTCAAGAGTTTGAATTCGACATTATACATCGACCAGGAGCACAGCACGCGATTGCTGACTATCTCAGTCGACTTGAGTCTGGAGAAGAAGCGGTTGGGGTTAAAGATGATTTTCTAGATACTCAATTATTTCGGGTTGAGGCAGTAAAAGCACAATAAGTGAATGAGGAAAAAGAGGATGAATAGATTTCCGAAATGACGATATTTCTATCAACAGGAATTCCGGCCGAACACATGTCGACAGATGAAAGAAAAAGAATTGCAGTATGAAGTCGAAATTTTTGTTTGTTTAATGACATGTTGTATCATAAAGGAGCGGATGGAATATGGCGAAGGGCAGTACGGAAATTTGAAAAATCAGCCATATTAACAGAGTCACATTGTGGAATTGTTGGCGGTCATTACGCAGGAGAAGCAACAGCCAGAAAAATATGGAATAGCGGGTTATGGTGGCCAACGGTGATGAAAGATGCTAACGAATACTGTACGAAATGCGATTTGTGTCAAAGAATGGGGCAACCGACCGAAAAGGATCGAATGCCTTTTCAACCGGTTTTACCTCTTGAGCCATTTCAGAAATGGGGCTTAGATTTTGTTGGCCCATTCAAACCAGCAGCTGCAAGAACCGGTAATCGATATATCATAATTGCGACTGACTATTGCACAAAATGGGTTGAAGCAAAAGCTCTGAGGGACAATACAGCAGCATCCACAACAAAATTCCTGTATGAAAATATATGGTGTCGATTCGGTTGCCCAATAGAATTGGTAAGCGATCAAGGCACTCATTTTATTAACAAGTTAATTAACGAATTAACCAATTACTATGCCGTAGTTCATAAGAAAAGTACGCCTTACTATCCCCAAGCTAATGGATTGGCAGAATCAACAAATAAAACAATTCAAACAATTTTAAAGAAGATAGTGAATGAAAATCGTACTGATTGGGATCAAAAGTTAAATAGTGCATTATGGGCATATCGTACTTCGTACAAAACATCCATTAAATCAACACCTTTCCGAATGGCATTCGGACTTGAAGCCATTATGCCGATCGAATTTCAAATTCCGACACTTCGTATCCAAGCGACGAATAAGTTAAATGAAATAGAATCGGAGCAGATACGCAAAGAGGCTTTATTAGTATTAGAAGAAGAACGGATTCAATCAATGTCAGCACTAGAACACAAGCAGAGACAAATCAAGGCATTCGTAAATCGACATCGAAGGAAATCGGAAGAGCAATTCGAAATCGGGAAACCGGTATTGGTATTCCAAACGAGAATGGGACTTATGCCTGGGAAACTCCGGTATAGATGGACAGGTCCAGTATGGATAATTAATAGTAAAAATGGTACGTATCAGCTGGGATCATTAACCGGAGAGGTTTTATCGAAATGGGTAAATGGATTCCGGCTTAAACCGTATTTGGGAGATATGCCGGTAAATCCGTTTATTCAAACGGAAGAGTAAAAAAAAAAAAAAAAAAAAAAGCTAACTAACTAACTCACTCAATAGTTCTTGTCAAATGCAGAAATACAATCTTGCCATAACAGTCTGAATCGACTATAAATAGAAAGAGGAATTGCATGATTATTAGTAAGTAGTACAACCACTACACGTAGAGTTAATAGTAATTAATTCCTACATTAATAGCAATTACTATTCTTTAGTCATAATGCATAAGTTAATATCTTTAAAGCATATTTCTGTATCTTCTGTGTCGCCAAAACAACAGAAACGAGTGCAGATATCGAAACAGTCTGAGCCTTCGTGCCCTAGTTCGCCCAAACTCTGTTTTTCTGATTTTCATCGCTACAGAAGCTGTGCAGATCTCCAACCGTCATCGACAAGTGATTCAGAACAAGCAAACACAGAAGTCATGCCGATTCCTGTGTCTGAAGAACTGCGACTGTGGCTTCATGAGAGAAACTTACAAGGTTTCATCAAAGTAGCAGAAGCGGAACCTCATCCGCAGGCGGAAGAATTGGTACAACAAATAGACATCACCAAGGTCACCACAAAGAAAATACGAAATGCATTACAGATGCCAAGAGGAGGCTTTGAGGCAGTTAAAAAACCTTCATCAGAAGCACTCCAATCGTATTTCGGGGAATACTCACCCTAGGCAAAAGCATATCAGACTTATGGAGGTCGGGATGAGTTTTTCCATGAAGTGGCTAGATTTTTATTAGAGGTGGGATTTGTCAGTCCTCGTTTTTATTGTATGCCGAAAAAAAGGGCTGGGTTTATCATAGCCGCATACGAAAAAGAGGATTTCAACTGGCCACTATTGTCGGGGGAAGCTCTGAGAGAGCAGCTACAAGGGGTAAAAACAGGAAAACCGATGAAGCAAATTTTTGGTCGTTGGCTATCGGTATTGTTTCCGATTCAAGAATCGAAAACTCCTGTTCAGTCAAGAAGACCACCGATAGTACAAGCACCGCGAAGACACCGACAGGTAGTACATGAAGAATGGATAGAGGAAGAATCAGCACATGCCGATAATATACAATCGAATATGCCTCAGTCGGAACCACCAAGACCAGAGAATTCCGAAAACAGGCAACCAGCAGCCGAACAAGAAACAGTTGACAATTTGATAAACAAGCAACAGCCGACAGAAAATCGACAACAAGCAGAGAAGATGCGACAAAGGACAAGGATTAAACAAAAGGCTAATCGGCAATTCCAACCAGAAAACAGTGAGGGGTCAGCACCGAAAAGGCAACGCACAAAGGAAAATTCGAATACGCCTGTAGTAGCAGAAGTAATAAAACCAGGGAATGAGAGCGTTTCGACACAACCTCAACAAGGACAATCTTCAAAAGTAGCAATTCGGGAAGCACATGGGTACTTGGATATTCCACCAGCAGCACATGAATTAGCTGCCATTTTACAGTTCGGAACTTCATACGAACTGATTGAATGGTTGGCTAAAAGACTGACAGAAGTATCAGAACGGCTGGCTCAAGAACATAATGACCGAATAATGATACAGAAAGCCTTACGAGGAGTGTTGGAACCTCAAGAAAAAGTAGAGATAGAGAAAATCGGCCGGAAAAGAAATGCACAGAATAGAGGAGAGGCTATTGAAATGCCACCATTACATGAAGCACTGGTCGAAATTCATAAAGAATATGAAACGGCACGCAAAGCAGCCAGTGATATGGCTGAAAGATACAAAAGTGTATCAGCATCGGCGGAGGTGCTGAAACATCAGTTTTGTAAAATACAAGCAGAAAATAAAGAACTAAAAGAAAGTCTAAACAAATGGGAAACGCAGGCACGGCCTATGGCGTCAGAGTCAGAATGGCAGCAGAAATTGGAGGACGCTGAAAAAGCACGTCAAGCAGAAACAACAAGGGCCAACAATGCTGTATTTCGAACTACAGAATTAGAAAAACAAATAGAAACCATTCAGAATGGTCAATACAAAGTTCTCGAAGAAAAAAATCAATTAATAAACGAATTACAGAAAAATCTAGAAGAAGCTAAGACGGCCAATCATACATATACCGAACAAATTGAAGAATTCGAAAGGTATATAGTGTCACAAGAAAGTCAATTGACAGAAAAAGAGCGGAGTCTTGAAGAAGTCAACAGAAGAATTACGGAACAACAGGAGGAATGGAGCAAAGAGAAATCGGCATTCGAACAACAACTGGACGAAATTCGGAAGATATCGGAACAAAGACGGCTGGACATATATGTAGTCGAATCCAAACTAATGCGAGCTGAAAGTGAAAACCGAGCCACTATTACGGATTTACGGAAAGAGTTGCAAACCGCCCAATACGTCGCAAGCATCACTAGGGACAAAGTGCAGCACATCATAGGGAAACATCGAAACCTAGCAAAGAAAATGATCGATGAATCCCTTGCGCAAGGATGGAAGTTATGGACGGCACAAGCGGCGGAATTACAGTTATTGCGTGCCGACAAAAATAACCGTCAGGTCCAAGGTGCAGGTTTTTTTAAAATGGCACAAAAGGATATTGACAATATCCAAGAGGATATCATGAAAGATATGGACGAAATTGCGGCATTTTACAAAGAAGAAATTCAACGTATTATGCAAGAATTCGACAAAAATGATATAGGCACTTCCGTCCAGTTGGATAAAATCGAAGCCGAAAGAACCAGCAAGACTCCTGGTCTTCAAGCTCCCGGAAGAAGTGAACCAGAGCAGCCAACCGAATCACAACATTCAAAACCTGCTCCGAATGACGACTGTGACACAGATGAAGATGAAGATGAAGAGGAAGGTATAGATGGAATACATCCAAGGCCAGAAGAGCCTTCGATTTTTGATATTCTGAACGATTCGGATGAAGAGCTACAGGAATAGGCGTGGGTTCGCTGGACAAGGTCCTGGCCCACGGACGTGCCAAGTGTTACCCGGACCCGGACAGTCAGTTTTACCGAACAAGTGGGAAAGCGTCGAAAACGGAGTCGGTTCGGATCGACTGTTCGGATCAATGACTCAGCAGTGAACAAAGAGAACTAAGTTAGTTAGATAATTTTGTAATTCTTGATAGTAAGTAGGAATAGTTCTTGATGAGAAAAGACCTTCGGTATACCTATAAAAGGGAACCGAAGGCATTGTAAGAAAGGTCGTTTTATTTAGTAATATAAGTTTAAGTTAGGAATATCCTGTACGGATTCTGTGTTCTTTCTATTGTCTATGTTGTTAAGTGCAAGCTTCCTAATTTATAACTAAGTAACGATCACGGTAATTACCGATTAATATAGTATAATTCCGTTCGTAAAACACAATTCCTTGTTAGAACATTGAGTAGCGACGTTCACTCTTCTATATCGGTAGTAGTTAGTAATTAGCTGATTAACACAGAAGAATTTTTGCACGCCCGTTTATAACTAAGTAACGATCACGGTAATTACCGATTAATATAGTATAATTCCGTTCGTAAAACACAATTCCTTGTTAGAACGTTGAGTAGCGACGTTCACTCTTCTATATCGGTAGTAGTTAGTAATTAGCCGATTAACACCGGATGATCAGGAGAAAATGGCGTTTGTCACGGAATGGGGTGTCTTCGTGGCCGAGGTAATAATGTTCGAATTAAAAATGGCACCGGCCACATTCCAAAGCATCATCACATAGATTTTCAATGAGTATATCCCGACGTTCATGCAAGTTTTCCTCGACGACTTTGCCGTGTATGGCCAGCGGCTGGAGCATATGACCCAGCGACGCCTTTGTCTCGATCGATGTCCGCAAGCTCGGTTGAGCTTAAATCCGGCAAAATGCACGTTCTTGGTGACAAGCGGCAACCTGCTCGGGCACATATTCAGCCAGGAAGGTATCGCCATGGACCAGGATAAAGTGAAAGCCATTCTGAACGCTCCCACGCCCTGTACCACGAAGGCTCTCAGCTAATTCCTGGGCCTGATCAGATGGCATAGACAGATGTTACGACACCTAGCCGATTTCGTGACTCCATTGCACGTGGTTGTGCATAGACTCCCATTTCAGTGGTCTTCAATAGAACACGAGGCTTACCAAGCCTTGAAGTTAATGCTCTCCCATGCCCCTGTTGTACAGCCACCAGTCTGGTCGAAACCTTTTCACATCTTCGTAGACGCATCAGATATAGCCATCGGTAGTGCGCTCATGTAACACACAACACCAAATTGGTACCGGCGAGTGTATTACGCTAGCCGACGACTCTCGGCCGCGGAGAAGAACTACGCAACAACTGAACGCGAGGCCCTCGGTATGGTCTACAACATCAACAAATTCCGGCATTACCTCTTGGGCTGGAAATTCACATTCCACGTCGATCACTCGGCTCTCCTCTACTTGGTTAATAAGCAGGCCCTCACAGGTCGCCTGGCCCGATGGATGCTCCTGCTACAAGAGTTTGATTTTCAGATATAGCACCGGCCCGGAGTCCAACACACCGTAGCGGACTACCTGAGCCGCCTCGAGTCAGGAGAAACAACCAAGTCCGCGTACGATGATCTAACTGACGCTGCCCTTTTTAGTCTCGCAACGGTGCCAGATGAAAATGAAGATGAGTGGATCATGGAGATGTCCCATTTTCTAAGCACCGGCCTTCCTCCTGACCACCTGACCCTCGACGCTCGAAAACGATTAGCTGTCAGGAGCCGAAACTTTTGTTTGATCTCCGACACCCTCTACCACAAAGGCTCGGATGACATCTGACGTCGTGCAATCCATCAATTTGAGAAACACGCAATCCTCCAGGAGGCACATCACGGAATCGTGGGGGGAGATTACACTGGAGAGGCCACGACAAGAAAAATATGGCAGAGTGGCTTATGGTGGCCTACAACAAAAAAAGATGCTCATGAATTCTATCGACAATGAGATTTGTGTCAACGCATGGGACAACCGACCGAGCAAGCCCGGATGCCGCACCAACCCATTCTCCCGTTAGAGCCATTTCAAAAGTGCGGATTAGATTTTGTGGGACCTTTCAAACCAGCCGCGGCTCGCACCGGTAACAAATACATAATCGTGGCCACGGACTATTGCACAAAATGGGTCGAGGCTAAGGCACTATGGGACAACACGGCTACATCCACAACAAAATTCGTATACGAACATCTATGGTGTCGATATGGATGCCCAATCGAGCTCATTAGTGACCAAGGCGGGCATTTTATAAACCACATAATTCATGAGCTCACTACACACTACGCGGTCGTACATAAGAAAAGTACACCGTACTATCCTCAGGCAAACGGATTGGCGGAATCTACTAATAAAATTTTGCAAACAATCCTGAAAGAGATCGTCAATATGAACTACACCGATTGGGATGACAAGCTCCAAAGTGCATTATGGGCGTATCGCACCACGTTTAAAACTAGCATTCTATCTACACCCTTTCATATGGCCTTTGGTTTGGAAGCAGTCATGCCGATCGAGTTCCAAGTTCCGAGTCTCCGAGTTCAGGTTAAGGAAAGGCTACCCGAGGCCCAATCTAAGCAATATTGGCTCGAAAAATTCCTTGAACTCGGCGAACATTGAGTGGGCAGCATGGCTCAACTGGAACAACACCAACGAAAATGCAAAGCCTTCGTCGATCGTCACCGGAAAGGTACAGAGAGAACACTTAACATCGGCAAACCGGTACTGGTCTTCCAAACACGACTCGGTGCTATGCCAGGGAAATTGCGATTCCGATGGATAGGCCCCTTCTGGATAATTGACGAGTTTAATGGCACATTGCAACTTGGCACACTTGCCGGAGACATCGTCAAAAGCTGGGTAAACGGATTCCGACTTCGACCTACCACAGAAATACCCCAGAGAATCCTTTCACCGAGTCTCACGACACGGACCAGTCCACGGACGACACCATGAAGGAGGCCACATGCCCGCATCGATAAAAAAATGACCTACCCACCAAAATTATATGGTAGGAAGTGTCAACATTTATATTAGCCTTACCTAAACTACCTAACAAATCACCCCAAATCACGACATTTTCTTAGGCGCACCAACTAGTCACCTTCACCTTAAAGTAGAATATTTAAAGAACATGCACACTAGGCATAGCACTCCTATGACGCATGGCCATAATACCTTATTATGGTAGCCACAACCAAGAATCTAAAGGATCTTCTCCCTGCAGAAAACCCTAGGCGGTCACATAAAAGAAACTACCCCACACACAACGCACCCACTCACACAGAAGCATTCTTGCCTTCACTGCCTTCAAGCTCCCAAGCTCTCTCTCGTTCTCATCGCTCCTACAAATAGGCCTTCTCTCGCCCTCGTAGCCCCTGCACAGAACAACGGTGTCCTCCCCAACCATCTTCTTCCATCTTTCTGTCTCGCTCTCGTCTCATCCTTCTCCCCATGACCCCTGTTAGCAAACCTTTGAGTCCACCATGCCTCTCGCATAATCGCAGGAAACACGTTCTTGGCTACAACAACGAGGATTGGGCGGTTACTTACGGGTCATCGACACCCCAACGCACCCTGACACCGAAGCAATAACACGCAGAATCCACCCTAACATAGTAACCAACAACATGATTTGTGTTGCTCTGGACCTTGCGCGAGGTGGAGAACATGAGGTCGAGATTCCTCCTCACGCGACCCTCAAGGAATACTTTGGGATGTATTCGATGTCGGGAAAAGCTTACCGCACTTACGAAGGACCAAGCAAGGCTTTTGGGGAGATCGCCCAAATTTTGATGGAATACGCCTTTCTGCATACAAATCCCACAAGTATGCCATAGAATAAAGCTGCCATCATCATCAGAGCATACAAAGGTGAGAAAATTGATTGGGCAATCATCATCGGCGAAGGAGTCAGTGTAAGCGATTGTTACCTATGATGAATCATTACCGCACAGTCCTCTACCCACCTCCTTCGTTTTCCCCTCATCGCATCCTTACCTCTCCACGACCACCACGGAAACAACGGGAGAAGATTTTGGCGTTAACCCAGGAAGAATGGGAAGACCCCTCGGCTTCTCCACCTCCCTCGGCCGTTTGGAATCCTACTCCCACCTCGGCACCACCCCCACCAAAAACACAAAAGCAAAGGGCGTTACAAGCGACCCGTGTCGAATGGGACGAGGCCGGGGAGCCCGTCACTGAGGATGTCACCATACAACAGAAGACACCAAGGACATTGATGCCCTCTCCACAACCGAGCCCACGCCCCACAAACCAGCATCCCCCGAGCATACAACAACAAAAGAGGAAACAAGTTGAGGAGCCAACACCACAGGCCCCAGACTCACAGGATCAGCCGAAAACGAGACGACGCATCAATCGCGAGTAGACACCAGAAACAGAGGGGACCCAGCATCAGAAATCAAAGGAGGCCATCCCAACCTCCACGGCCATGGTACCAATAGAGTCATGGCTCCAAGTAGGTAGGATTGAGCATGGACAAACCACGCAGATATCAAAGGAGGAAGTCCTCGGTTACAAAGACCTTCCCGCAGAGGCATACGAGTTCAGTGCACTACTTTGACTGGGCACAACATTTGAGTTAATGGATTTTCTCGCGCAAGCCCAAGTAGTTGTTGCCTTTCGTATGGCCGAGGACCACGCGGAAACAAAGATGATCCAACGCTCTCTAATGGGAGAAATCGAACCTCACGAGGATCGCGCCTTACAGAAGATAGGGCGGACGAAGCAAGCACATAATGCTTCTCTCCTCATGGAGCTACCCAATCGGAACACAGCCTTAGTCGAGGCATATCGAAATCTGCACCACATAACTTGGGCAACCAAGGACATGGCCCGACGTATCAAAACGACACAGCAGCAAGCCAAACGGGCCACCGAGCTATGGCAAGCCGTCGAGCAGAAACTGGCGTCATTGGAGCAGCGACCTCAAGAACAACCGCCCTTAAGCCTCCCTGCCCCGAGTAACAATGCCTTTTCAGCCCCTTTTCCGAACCCGAGCCTGAGTGCTACTATTACCGAAGCACACAACAATGACATAGCTCACCCCAGGGTAGTCACACCCAATGCAAGCACGATGAAGGATTCGGTACAGACAAGCGAGACATCATCACTGGCAAATAAAAGCATGCGCCCCCAAACCAGCCACGCCTCGACACAAACGCCACGACCACTTGTCATCATGGAAAGATCGACACAGACATATAGGGAACCCAATTCCCAGAACCAGCAAGCACCAACCCAGACAGGGCCTCCCCTCCGTGACTTCCAAGAGGAGCTTAAGGGCCAGATCGCTCTGGACGAGTTAGTAGAACAAAACCACAACAACATTATTGGCCAACTACGAGAACATGCTGCAGGCTGTGAAGCTGACCTCAAGCGACTGCTTGCTGAAACCTCGGCCGAACTCAAAGGACAAGAAAGAGAGGTGATGAACATTCAGGTCGCTATCACCGAGGCCAAAGAACGATTCATCAAAGAAGTAGAGAGGAATAGCCAACGGGAACGCGGGCTATTCGCAGACAACCAGGAATTACGCCGTGAACAAAGGGCATTACAGGAATTGGCAAACGAACACATGCAAAAGTGGAGGATCTTTGAAGAGCAAATGGCGAAAATTTCCGATGCTTATCACTAGTTGCAAATAGAGGACATCACCACCAGGGAATGACAGCGGGACGCTTGGAGATAGGAAATAGAAGAAACTGTAGCTCAGCTCACCAAACGTTATGAGCAGACAATCGCGCTCGTAACCGCAAAAGCAAAAGATAACCAAGCTACTCTGGCACTCCTCATCCGCAAATGCCAAGAAGACGCCAAGGCCGCAAGGGAGGAAGTGGAAGTTCATCGAGCTAGCATCGGCATGGACGATACTAAAATAAAGAAGATCAGGGAAACGCTCAACCGTGTATGGCAGGAATGGTCAGCCCAAGCCGCTGAACTACACATATTACGCGCGGACGCCAAGAACCAAAGGAAGGAGGGCCGAGGGTTTTACAAGATGGATGACACCAGCATCAAGACCCTCCATGAAGACTTGACTGAGGAATATCATACCTTAGCAGCATCCCACACCGTGGCCATCGAGCAACTTCTAGAGTAATTCAACGACAATCAAATAATGTTCCTTTTAGAAGCTGAAGCTTACGAGGAGGACCGCCTAGCTATCGTGACTAACAGAGCTCCCATGACCGATGAGCACGAACCCGAGCCAACCACCATGGAAGCCAGACAAGAGGAACCCGCCCCTACAGATCCCCACATCACAACTGAACCACAAACTATGACCACGACCCTGCCTGAATCGGAACCAACAGAGGGCGGTGCACGTGAAGACATAGCCATCCCCGACTCGGCAGCAAAACCCTCATCACCAACCCCACCTTCCGAGCAGCTAGACCAACCCCACGCCCCCAAGAATATCCTCAGCATATTAGAAGATGATTAAAACAAACCCATAAGCCCCTTGTATAAACGGGCAAATTTTGAATTTTTTTTTGTTTTTTGCAAAATTCGTGGTTATTCCCCCACTTTGTGAATCGTGGGTCCGACGGACAAAGTCCTGTCCCATGGGCATGCCAGGTGTTGTCCATAGGCCAGAAATATAAATACATAATATGTAAACTCGCCGATAGGTAGAAAAGTAGGTGAGGAAATAGGTAGAACTAGAATAAGTCGACTTTTTAGCCCTCACAATCAGCCGATGGCTCGGCTCTGTCTAAAGAAGAAAACTTTATAAACTGAGATCTGCATACCTCGAGGGGGGAGATACCTAGATTATTTAGCAAGATTAATATCGTAGCACTGAGCTCTACACAAACTGTTTCCGGCCGAGAGTCGTGTACTGTAATCACCGTGAGCTGTCTCATTTAATATAAATCTTCCTCTTACTGTTCCTTCATCTATGTATTCTCCCCGTACTCGTAAACTGAGCTATGTCTATGTCTAACGGGTTGTAGCTTGTGTACGTTCCTCGTTCCCATAACGTCTTCTCGGTGTAGAAGAGGCTTCCATGTAACACAACCCCTTGATACCGATAGCCTGTGGTCTCATCGAAGGTGTTTCCCCCAGAAATGGTTAACATTCATCAATCAAATTCGGCTTATCATCCACTTACAACCCCAACGTTATGCTAGTGATTTCTGTCGGGTTGGCCTCATTGGCACCCTTCTCTCGGGGCTGGCACAAGCGTGGTTTCTACCATTGATCGAGACCTCATCCCCACTCTTAGACAACTTTCCTACCCTCTTTGCGGAGCTTGAAGCCACATTTGGAGAGACATATCGACGATGAACGACACTCACGAAACTCTATTCCTTAGAACAAGGCTCTCATCCAGCTTCCGTTTATGCTTCAAAGTTTCGTCAGGTCGCGTGCGATGTCAGCTGGGATGACCAAGCTTTATGCGACCAGTTTCATCAAGGCCTCAGAAATGATGTCAAGACTCTTCTCTTAAACTTTCCGGAGCCCACATCAATGTCCCAGGTAATCTCCCAAGCCGTTCAATATGATAATCGTCTTTTCAAGCTTCGACAAGAGGAACAGGGGGACTCGAGGTTTTCCGTCTTCCTCCCGCAATGCTCTACTCACAAGGCCATATATTAAGTTTCGCCAAGCACGCCACGGTTACCATCTTCCAATGATACTCATACCCCAATGGAGGTCGATCCCCGTACCCCAATGGAGATCGACCATGCTCGGTTCCAACCATTAACCGATGTCCAACAGCAACATTGACGTGACAATGGCCTCTGCCTCTATTGTGGTACCCCCGGCCATGTCATCCGCCACTGCCCAATGTGCGGCCCTTGTCATCAATCCCACTGTGCACGTCTTGCAGAGGTTTCTCGACAACAAGAAAATGATCATGCACATCTTGCAGAGGTTTTTGGACAACAGGAAAACGAGCAAGTTTGGCTACAATAGGAGCCATGCCATTGGACACTTCCCCTTGCCCTACTTCTCTATGCTCCTACAATTCAGTCACGACAGCAGGAGGTTTTACTTTGCAAGTAAGTCTTTGTTTTGGGTCTATTTCAATAAAATCCCATGCCTTGCTCGATTCTAGGCATCTACTTGTTTCATCAATATCGTGTTCGTCAGAACACATAAAATTCCCACCGTCCGCACAACACAACCCATATCCGTTGAAGGTATTGACGGACGGGTTCTCTCTTTGGGGGTGGTTACTGAAGCCATTGTCCCGTTGGTACTTCAAGTCGGGTTCCACCAGGAGGTATTAACATTCTATCTCATTGCAACCCCTCAACATCTTATTGTTTTAGGGTTGTCCTGGTTGGAAATACACATGCATGAGAACCACACATACAAGTTGACAGAGTTGCTGAAAGGAAAGAGGGCACTCCGGAATAACTGGGTGTATAAACTAAAACCGGGAGATGGCGGAAATCCACCAAAGACTAAGAAAAAGTCCAATTTTCCTCTCAATTTGGTTTGTGTAGAAGTCTTCCAAAAGATCAAAATTATGTGTTTGGGGTCATCCTACTTTATTAGCATGAATGGTTATACAGTAGGTGTTGGGGACAAGGTCATCAGTGTGGAAGAACAAACAACATCTGTGATGTTGAAGGACCTGTGTATGAGAATAAACAAGATACACACACACACACACACACACACACACACACACAGAGATAGGCACAGAAGAAACGTTTTATTCTTAATAGCAATGGTTACAAATGACAACCAACAACCTCCTCTAAAGGTTACAAAGTCCCTGTATATAATGACTTTCCTAGGCCAACTACCCTTTATGCTATTTACAGAAATAGCCCAAACTTGGGTTGTCCAAAGGGATAGTGTGAATACGGCCATTATACACTCATATTCAACACTCCCCCGTAATGGGCGTATGCATGGGTTATCTGAAATTACAGGTATATGCAAGGTTTATCAGACAGATCGGTTTTGTTCGAGTCGGCAAGATCTGAAGACAGAAGACCGAATCGGTCGGATCGGAAGAGCTAAAGCCGATCCTCAAAGAACCGATGTCGGTTGTTCGAAGCCATCTCGTGCTGTGTGTTCGACTTTAACCGGACCAATTTTTCGTTATGCCCATTTGGTGCCGAAGGGACCGGAAGCGATCCGCCGAAAGACACTTGGTCATTCCATCTGCGACATTATCGGTTGTGGATATCTTCTCGAGACTAATTTTCCTTAAGATGACGCAGTCCTGAACAAAGTGATATCGAACGTCGATATGCTTGGAGGCGTTGTGTTGAACCAGACTTTTTGACAAAGCAACAACACCCTGACTGTCGTTGTAGACAACTGGAGCCGAGTCGAAGTCGACTTGTCGAAACGTGTGCGCCAGCCGACCGAGCCATAAAGCTTCTTTTGCCGCGTCAGACGCAGCTACATATTCCGCTTCGGTTGTTGAGGTGGTTATGCACTCCTGAAGTTTCGACTTCCACGAGATTGCTCCATTGCCGAATTTGAAACAATATCCGGTTGTTGATTTCTGACTGTCCACGCAACCGACGAAGTCCGAGTTGGTGTAACCGACTACGCCTGAGGTTAAGTTCGGGCCAAAAAGAATGTTGTGCTCTTTTGTGCCAACTAGATATCTGAACACATGCTTGACTGCGTTCTAGTGCGATCGGCCTGGGTTGTGCATGAATCTGCTGACGACTCCTACGACGTGAGAAATATCAGGTCGTGTCGCGACCATCACGTACATAAGGGAGCCGACTGCCGGTGCATACGGTACCGACTTCATATCTTCCCCCTCCGGACCGGATGTCGGGTAGTCTCCCTGAGACAGCCAAAGGTTAATGGGGAGTGGGGTCAAAGCAGACTTGGCTGAGTGCATGTTGAAGCGTTCCAAGACACGTCCGATGTAGTCGGTTTGAGACAAGAAAAGTTGTTGTTTATTGCGATGCCCACTAATCTTCATACCAAGTATGTGTCTTGCTGGACCGAGGTCCTTCATGGCAAACTTCAACCGTAGTTTTCGAACGAGTTCGGTGAGCTCTTCGGCATGTCGGCCGGAGAGGAGTATGTCGTCCACGTAAATGATGAGGAAGATGGGAGACCTGTCTTGAGTTGTTTTGGCAAAGAGACAGTGGTCCTCATCGCTCTCGGAGAAGCCGATCGACTAGATGAAGTCGTTGAACTTCTTGTACCATTGTCAGGGTGCCTGTTTTAGGCTATATAAACTCTTCCTGAGTCGGTAGACTAGATGTTCCTGGCCCGATACCACAAAGCCTTTCTGCTGCTCCATATAGATTTCCTCCTGTAGGTCACCGTGGAGGAATGTTGTTTCTACATCTAGCTGAATCAGCTCCAAGTTTTCGGCGGCCACAACGCCGAGCATGAAACGAAGGGTTGTCATTTTCACCACTGGTGAAAAGATTTCGTCGAAGTCGATGCCATATTCTTGTCGAAATCCCTTCGCAACTAATCTGGTCTTGTACTTTGGGTTGGTCGAGTCGGACGTCTCTTTTAGTCGATAGACCCACTTACACGGAAGAGCACGTCGATTCTCCGGTAATTCAACCAAGTCCCAAGTCTTGTTTGTGCAAATGGAGTGCATTTCCGACTCCATCGCCAGCTGCCAGGTGGCTGAGTCGGCAAATGTCGATGCTTCTTTGTAAGACGTCGGTAAAGAAAATTCCGGGAGAGTACCTTTCCGGAGGTTGCGACAGTCTCTCGGATCTTCAAGGTATGACTAGACTGGTCACCCCAGGTATAGGTGTCGGATGGTCAGAAGTCGAGCCATTCAGTTGTGCTGAATCGGTGGATTCATGACAGGAGGTGTCGGTTACCCGTGAAACTGATCTCGTGTTGTGGGCTGGGCCTTCATGAAGGGTTGGCACTTCGGAAAATATTACCCTTCGGATTTCAATAGGCCTTTCGGCCGTTTTATGCATAGCCGACTCGTTGAACATGATGTCCGAACTTCGGACGATTTGTTTGTGCTTGGGATCCTAGAGTCGGTATCCGATCTCGCCGTCGGCTCCATATCCAAGGAAAACGCATTTCGTTGATCTTGGTTCGAGTTTCCGGCGGTCGTCTTTTGGTATGAAGACATACGCCTCGCAACGGAAGATCCTCAGCTTGTAATAATTCGGCTTACTACCGGTCCATGTTTCCTGAGATATTTTAAGTCCTAGAGGTCAACTTGGCGACATATTTATTATGTGTACTACCGTAAGTAGAGCCTCTGCCCAGAAGCCATCCGATAGTTCGGAGTGTTGGAGCATGGATACTATGCGTTCTTGAATCGTCCGATTCATCCATTCAACAATTCCATTCTGCTCCGTACTATAGGGTGTCATATATTCACATTGAATGCCGCGTTCCCGGCAAAATTTGACGAAATCGTCAGACTTGAATTCTCCTCCATTATCGGTTCGGAGACATTTTAGCTTCCGACCGGTCTGGTTTTCGACCATTGCAAGCCATTCGGAGAAGATCGAGAACACCCGATCTTTGGTTCTAATGGGGTAAGCCCACACCTTCCAAGTCGAGTCGTCAATAAAACTGATGAAGTACGAAGCACCGACAAGAGACTAATGTGGCATCGGGCCAAAGACGTCCGAGTGGACCAAATCGAGGGGACTCGATTGTCTTGGTGCTGATGTCGGGTGTGATGCGGCTACCTGTTTGCCGTACTAGCAATGCTTGCAGAATTGGTGATCCGAGAAGGAGAGCTTGGGGATGTAACCGGCTCTAGATAGGTGCGTTATGTCGTCCTTGCTGAGGTGTCCAAGTCGTCCGTGCCATAACGATGACATGGGGATATCAACCAAAAATAAGTCACCCTCTTTGAGTGTGACATATAAAGGGTACAAAGAGTGTACCTTTGGTTCTCGAGCAAGCAGGAGGTTCCCTTTGTGGAGTGTCCACCCTCCTAATGCGAACCCGGCACGGATGCCGGCTTCGTCAAGTTTTCCGACTGAGATCAAGGGTCTTGAAAGCTCAGGAACGTGTCAGACGTTATGTAGTACGAGTGTAGAGCCACCTGGAAAGTTGAGCTCTACGGTGCCGATTCCGATTAGGGCACAGTGTTGTTGTTAGGAAACAGGTCCCTCCGGATGGAAAGTGAGAACCTGATGAGGAGTACCCGGCAACGGAAGACCCGGTGAGAACCGGATGACGAGTCCCCGACAAGAGCCGGATCGTGAAGGTCCGGTGAGAACCGGATGACGAGTCCCCAGCAAGAGCTAGATGGTGAAGGCCCGGTGAGACCCGGCTAAGGAGTACCCGGAAACGGAAGACCCGGTGAGAACCGGATGATGAGTGCCCGGCAAGCGCCGGATGATGCAGGCCCGGTGAGGAGTGCTCACCGGATGAAGGGACATATTCGTAAATATGTTTCTAAGAGTCCATCGGGGTTATATTTGTAAATAGCTGGAAAGTCATATTAGTATAAATATGACTTAGGGCAAACTCTTTTGTGTGTGTTTTTGCCATTCTTGTTGGTGCAAGATTTGAGTGTGTAACTGTGTACAGAGAGAGAGAGAGAGAGAGAGAGAGAGAGAGAGAGAGAGAGAAAGAGGTCATTGCCTCTATTGTAACCACCACCTGTGGCGAAGATAGCAAGCTCGAGTTCGTTGCCTCGGTGCTTCACTATTGTATATTGTGATATAGTGTTAGTTTGCATTCTGTGGGCTGCCGTGGTTTTTCCCTAGTTTGGGTTTTTCCACGTTAACATCCTGTGTACTCTTCTCTCCATTGTGTCGTGTAGTCATTCCCGTTTTCTGTGTTTGATTCTAAGCTCGGTTGTGGCCGAGCGGTGTTCATCGGAGCGTGTAATTCTTGTCAAAGTGATATTAGAGCAAAACGACACAGAAAAATGGACGAATCGTTGGGAGGCATGTTCAAGCTCACCGGCTCCAACTATTCCGTGTGGAAGTCGAAGATGAGGGACATGCTCGTGGTTAAAGATCTTTGGTTGTCGGTCCAGTTCGGGGACAAGAGACCAGACAAAATCAACGCCACGATATGGGAGGTGATGCACATGAAGAGAACGGCATACATACGATGCTTCATCGACATGAGCCTATACAACAACTTCAATGAAGAGAGCAAGGCTCATGAGCTCTGGGAGAAGATCGACATTATGTTTTAGAACAAAAATGTTGTCAATCAGGTTTCGGTATTTCAGAAGCTAGTAAGACTCTGGTACCAAGATGGCTCCAGCATGGCGGAGCACATGAATGCCTTCCAGTGGCTGATCCACCAGGCAACATCATTGGAAGTACCACTCACCGATGAGGTACTAGCGCTACTCCTGCTCGGTTCCCTCCCGGATAGTTGGGAGACGTTGGTTGTCACTTTGGGCGACGCCAAGCCGGAAGGGAAATGGTTATCCCTAGCAAGAGTGAAGTTGAGCTTGCTAGATGAGGAGGCGCGTCGGAAATATAAGGATACGATCTCCGACCCCAAAGCACTCCTTACCAAATCGGAACATGGAAGACAAAGGAACCGTAGTCCCTAGAACCGGGAAAAGTAGGGGACACGGTCAAAGTCAAGGGGGAGGCCTACTTGCTTCTATTACGGCAAGCCGGGACACTTCTAGAAGAACTGTCGGCATTTCCGAAAAGACAAGGAAACCAACGGTACCGATTCAAAGTGGACACCGGACCGGAATGGTAAAGACCGGAGGGGAACGAACCGGAAGGGAACAACGGCAATCATGGCAAGTGAAGAAGAGTTGATGCTCATCACCGAGGAGAGTGAGATAAACCTTGCCGGCGACAAGATGACCTGGGTGGTCGACTCCGAAGCGTCGTTCCAGCTTACCCCGGACCGGAAATGCTTCTCATCCTATGCAGCCGGTGATCACGGCTGTGTCCGGATGGGGAATGAAGGAACATGCCGAATTGTCGGCATAAGAGACGTGTGGTTGACAACACCAACCGGATGCAAGCTGCTGCTGAAGGATGTCCGACACATTCGAGAGGTTTGTTTGAACCTGATATCAACCGGTCGGCTAGATGATGAAGGCTACATGGGTAGCATCCGGAACGGTGTTATGAAGTTCAGCAAAGGGAGCCTGATTGTAGCTCAGGCCCGGAAGGTAAACACGTTGTACTTGATGAATGCCCGGTTATGTCCGGAGGAAGTGAACGTGGCATCCAACACTACCGGTGAGCTGTGGCACAAAAGGTTGTGTCACATGAGCGAGAAGGGGATGAAGAGGCTTGCAGACGACAACCTCATTCCAATGAATAACGTGCACTTCGAGAAGTGCACTGATTGTTTGGCCGGTAAGCAAAACCGGACCTCCTTCCGACCAAGGCCACCAATGAGATGTAATGCACCACTGGAGTTGGTGCGTACTGATGTGTGTCAAGTGGACACGAAGTCACATGCGGGATCGCAGTACTTCGTGACGTTCATAGATGACCACAGCCGGAAGCTGTGGGCCACACCATTGAAGACAAAGGATCAAGTGCTATCCGTCTTCAAAGAGCTCCACGCGAGAGTGGAAAGAGAAACCAGCCGAAAGCTGAAAGCGGTTTGAGCAGATAACGGAGGTTAATACCGGCGGCAGTTCAAGGAGTACTGTCGCTCGAAGGGAATCTGGCTCGAATTTACTGTGCCGAAGACGTCGGAACTAAACGGGCTGGCCGAGAGGATGAACCAGACCATAATGGAGAGGGTCCAGAGTATGCTGGCGCATGCAAAACTACCCAAGAAGTTTTGGGTTGAGGCATTGTCGACGGTGACATGCGTGATAAACAGATCACCCTCAGTACCCTTGGACAGAGACATGGCACAGAGAGTCTGGACCGGTAAGGAAGTGTCCTACCGGCATCTGAAGGTATTCGGGTGTCTCGCGTACGTGCATGTAGCTAAGGACCGAGAGGAAAGTTGGATCCAAAGACCCGGCCATGCATATTCCTCGGTTACGGCGACGATGAGTTCAGCTACCGAGTGTGGGACCCGGTCGACAAGAAGGTATTTCGGAGTCGAGATATTATCTTCATGGATGACAAGACACTCGCCGACTGGGAGTCGGAGAAGAAGATAATGAACTCCGAGTCGACCGGTAAGGATCGATTCTACGATGAGCAGACCCAACCGGCAAGAGACCGGTTAGAACTCGAGGAACCAGTCGGTTATGGTGAGGATACCGAACCGGCAGAAGAAGAAGTAGAGGAAGCTAAAACCGGAACCGGCCAATACCCCGAATCGGATTCAGATGAAGAGCAAATGGAGGAGCCAGTTACCGAAGCCCAGAGACAGAGATATCCTCTCAGAGAGAGAAGGCCCCCCCGAAGATTTTCGCATTCAGAGCATGTGATGTTGACCGATGAGGGAGAGCCAGAAAGCTTCGAAGAAGCGAAGGATGACACCCACAGCCGCAAATGGTTAAGTGCCATGCAGGATGAGATGGATTCCCTGCATGAGAACCATACGTATGAATTGGTGGAGTTGCCGAAAGGAAAACGGGCACTCCGAAATAAGTGGGTGTACAAGTTGAAACCGGGACATGCCGGCAACCCCCCGAGATACATGTTGGGAGACAGGTCCCTCCGGATGGGAAGGGAGAAGAACAGTGCCGATGAACAAACTCGGTCGAGGCCGAAACCGGATGAGGAGTACCTGGCTACAGAGAGCCAGATGGTGCAGACCCGGGGAGAACCGGATGAGGAGTACCCGGTTACGGAGAGCTGGATGGTGCAGACCCGGTGAGAACCGAATGAGGAGTCCCCGGCTACGGAGAGCCGGATGGTGCAGACCCGGTGAGAACCGGATGAGGAGTCCCCGGCTACGGAGAGCCGGATGGTGCAGACCCGGTCAAGACCGGATGAAGAGACATATTCGTAAATAGCTTTCTGAGAGTCTATCAGGGCTATATTTGTAAATAGCCAAAAAGTCATATTAGTATAAATATGACTTAGGGCAAGCTTTAGATATAATTACGTGGTTGTCATTTTTCTTGTTGGTGCAAGAAAAGAGGGAGCGCGTAACTGTGTACAGTTAGAGAGAGAGAGAAAGAGGATGTTGCCTATGTTGTAACCGCCGCCTGTGGCGAAGATCGTGAGCACGAGGTCGTTGCCTCCATGAACTCACTGTTGTACATTCTAACATAGTGATAGTTTGCAGCCTGTGGGCTGCCGTGGTTTTTCCCTCTCTGGGTTTTCTACGTAAACATCCTGTGTACTCTTCTCTTCTTCGTGTCGTGCTTTTATTTCCTGTTTTTCTGTGTATGATTTTAAGCTCGGTTGTGGCCGAGCATTGCGCACAAGGAGCATTGAGTTCCCATCAATACAAAGCCAGGATCGTGGTGAAGGGGTTCCAGCAGAAGAAGGGCGTGAACTTCGACGAGACATTTGCCCCGGTAGTAAAGATGACCTCCATCCGGACGGTGCTGAGTATAGCGGTAAGCATGGACCTCGAGGTAGAGCAGCTGGATGTGAAGACGACATTCCTTCACGGTGACCTCGAAGAGGAGATCTACATGCAGCAACAGGAAGGATTTATGGAGAAAGGGAAGGAGCACCTGGTTTGTCGGTTGAAGAAGAGCCTGCACGGACTGAAGCAGGCTCCCCGACAATGGTACCGGAAGTTCGACTCCTTCATGACCGATCAAGGGTACCACAAGACGCAGGCCGATCACTGCGTGTTTGTGAAGAAATTCGAAGGAGGCGACTTCCTGATACTCCTTCTGTACGTGGATGACATGCTGATCGTCGGACGGGACCAAGCCAAAATACGGATGCTGAAGAAGGCTCTCAACCGGACCTTCTCAATGAAAGACTTGGGTCCGGCAAGACAGATGTTGGGGATGCATATTATCCGGAACTGGTCAATGAAGCAATTGTGGCTGTCACAGGAGAAGTACGTGACAAAGGTGCTTCAGCAGTTCAACATGTCAGATGCGAAACCGGTCGGATCGACACTTCCGAAATACTGCAGGTTATCTGGTAAGCAAAGCCCGAAGACGAAAGCAAAGAAGGTGGATATGATGAAGGTTCCATATGCCTCTACCGTCGGGAGTTTAATGTACGCAACAGTGTGTACCCGACCGGATATAGGATACGCAGTCAGAGTGGTAAGCTGGTTTATGAGCAATCCCGGCAAGGAGCACTGGAACGCGGTCAAATGGATACTCCGGTACTTGAAGGGCACTTCAAATATGTGTCTCCGATTCGGCTCCGGAAAACCTCAACTTGACGGTTTTACCGATTCGGACATGTCGGTTGATGTGGATACCAGCTAGTCTACATCTGGGTATGTAATGACATATTCAGGGGGAGCTGTTTTGTGGTAGTCGAGGCTGCAGAAGACGGTTGCGTTGTCAACCACGAAGGCGGAGTACATGGCGGTTGTGGAAGCCGACAAGGAAATATTATGGATGAAGGACTTCATCAAAGAGCTCGGTATTCGGCAAGATGAATACCGGCTCTATTGCGAGAGTCAAAGTGCCATCCACCTTGCTAAGCATGCGGCCTACCATTCCTAGACGAAGCATATCCAACAAAGGTATCACTAGATCCGGGAAAGAGTAGATGACTAGGAATTCGCGCTGACGAAGATCCACATGGCCGAGAACGGGTCAAATATGTTGACCAAAGTACTGATACCCGACAAGCTAGAGGCATGCCGAAAGCGGATCATACTAGTAAGACATCACATGCCGGAGTGAAGGGGGAGTTTGTTAGGAAATAGGTCCCTCCGGATGGAAAGTGAGAACCGGATGAGGAGTACCCGGCAACGGAAGACCCGATGAGAACCGGATGACGAGTCCCCGGCAAGAGCCGAATGGTGAAGGCCTGGTGAGAACCGGATGAGGAGTACCCGGAAACGGAAGACCCGGTGAGAACCGGATGATGAGTGCCCGGCAAGCGTCGAATGATTCAGGCCCGGTGAAGAGTGCTCACCGGATGAAGGGACATGCTCGTAAAAATGTTTCTGAGAGTCCATTGGGTTTATATTTGTAAATAGCCGGAAAGTCATATTAGTATAAATATGACTTAGGGCAAACTCTTTTGTGTGTGTTGTTTTCATTCTTGTTGGTGCAAGATTTGAGCGCGTAACTGTGTACAGAGAGAGAGAGAGAGAGAGAGAGAAAGAGGTTGTTGACTTTGTTGTAACCACCTCCTGTGGCGAAGATAGCAAGCTCCAGGTCGTTGCCTCGGTGCTTCACTATTGTATATTGTGATATAGTGTTAGTTTGCAGTCTGTGGGCTGCCGTGGTTTTTCCCTAGTTTGGGTTTTCCACGTTAACATCCTGTGTACTCTTCTCTCCATTGTGTCGTGTATTAATTCTTGTTTTCTTTGTTTTATTCTAAGCTCGGTTGTGGCCGAGCGGTGTTCATCGGAGCGTGTAGTTCCAGTCAGTTGCGAGTTCCCAACTTGAACTGAGTGGGAGTGCCGGTCCGAGTATTGCCGAAACTGAGATCGATGAGGTGTCACATGATACGATGCGCCCGAGTTCAGGAGCCATGTGCTCGATTCCTCAGTCGTAAGCAGAACTTCTGATTCGATTGGGTTCTCTATGGAAAGTATGTTCGGGTCGGTCGTCAAAATTTCGGCTAAAGAGCCGACGTTACTCTTCTGATCCGCTCTCTAAGCTTTGTCGGTTTTTGCTTTGAGTGCCCGACAGTCAACTTGGATGTATCCCGGTTTCTTGCAGTAGTTGCAAATTCGGTTGCTCCAGCTTTGTTGATTGTTCATCGGTTGAGAAGAACTTCTTCCTCGGTTGTTCGATTTTTCGGTCGAACCTTGTACTATGTAAGCTTCATCCGCCGAGTCTTTGGCAAAAGACTTTCTCCGAGCTGCTTCAGCCAGGATTGTGCTCGTGATTTCGGAGTACTTAATGGCAATTGTTGAAGCATTGCACACGGTTGTGACGAAAGTTTCCCAAGAAGAGGGGAGACTACTCATGAGTATCATTGCTCTGAGTTCATCCTCTATTGCCGTCCCCTGAGACGATATCTGGGAGCTTAGGCTTTCGTACTCATTGAGGTGTGCCTGAACCGAATCAGATTCTTTCATCTCCAAGTTGTAGAGGCACCGGAACAGATACATCTTCGTTGCGACGACCTTCTTTTCATAAGTTTCCGACAGTGTTTTCCAAAGTTCAAAAGCTGTCGAGCATGATTGCACAATGAAGTACACTGACTCCGACAACTGCATCCGAATCATGGCACGGACGATTTTGTCCAGCTTTAGCCACTCATTTGCCTTGTATGCTTCTGGAGAATTTTAATTCTCAATGGGGTCTATCTGACCCTTTACTATGAGATAGTCCTACATTTGTTCCTTCCAAAAGTTAAAGTTCGAACCGTCGAACCTCCTTAGACTCATCTCCGATGAGCCGGATGTTGATGCCATCTTATTCGGTTTTGGTTGGTAAGACTTTGTTCGAAGTTGACTAGGAACCTTGGTGGGGTGTAGCCGGTCGGCTCACCCAATATCGTTCTAGTTGGTCTTGAACCCGAGTCGGTTTAGTTTCGGATACTTGTTTGCTGAACCTTCTTGGAGTGACTCCGGTTAGCTTCCGATTGTATGCTGAATACCAATCACAAGAAACTGATTGTTTAGCCCGATTCTGCTTTGGATGACTGCAACGATGAGAGGGACGGATCCAACTGATCCTCCCGAATGTCGATCAGCCAAATGAAGCACGAATTTTGTTGTTGCCTGGAGACCAATCTCAGGTGGTTACAATCATAGGAACAGAGTACAACCGACGAGCTTACTCCAATTAGTGATTTAACACAGTAAGATGTAGACTTCTTGTTTATCTTCTCTCTTCTCTGTTCTTCAAGAAAAACAGAGACAATGTTTTGTGGTGTACTATGACGGTCGGCAGCGGGTTGAAGAAGCTCCAACGCTCGGATACCAAATGTTGGGGACAAGGTCGTTAGTGTGGAAGAACAAACAACATCTATGATGTTGAAGGACCTGAGTATGAGAATAAACAAGATACACACACACACACACACACACAGATAGGCACAAAAGAAACGTTTTATTTCTTAATAGCAACAGTTACAAATGACAACCAACAACCTCCTCTAAAGGTTACAAAGTCACTTTATATAGTGACTATCCTAGGGCAACTACCCTTTATGCTATTTACAAAAATAGCCCAAACTTGGGTTGTCCAAAGGGACAGTGTGAATACGGCCATTATACACTCATATTCGACAGTAGGACAATGTGGGTGTATTTCCTTCGATAGAAGGGGTCAAGTCTTCTTGAAAGTTTATAGAACAATATTGTACAATGGAGAATGAATCAAATGAGAAGATAGAATGTCTTTGGATAGATCAAAGATGGAGGGGGGGTTCTTCTTGAATGAGCTTGGGGAATATATAATAGTAGAAAGAATTGAAAGGCAAATCATGACTTTGTATGCCCCCCCTTACAAATTGGCAATGTTGAATCATGTCAAGATGTGGTGGGTGTAAAGGGAGAAATCCTATAATGTTGAATTTTACAATAGGTCAAGACTCTAGTTGGAGTGATGACTTGGAAGAAGTAGTGAGGAGATGAAGATTGAAACCACAATAATAAGAGGTAGTGTTAGTTTTTACTTCTTTTCTTGCACATTGTTATTTTTAAGGTAACATCAATGATGCCAAGAGCTAACCACTTGAATAATAAGGTGGAGGGTGAAACCTACTAGGGATGATAGAATGGAAAACGTGAGCTACAATGTACAAATGGTATCAATGAAACGTACATATGAACATATCAATGAATATTTGCAAAGCATCAACGGCCTTGCAAGGATTGTGAAATCATGATTTGGAGAATAAATTTTTGATAACCTTAAGGGGAAAGAGGACCGAATACATTTAACTAGGTGCCCTTTCATGAGAAGAAAAGAGAACTCTAATTTTAGAAAGGGACGAAAAAGGAATACGCCCACCACCTAACCTTGTGATGGGAAGGTCTTTCTTCTTATTCTTATTCTTGGTGGTTTGTGAGAGGTTTTTATAATTCTTCTTTGTTGTGTGTGTGATGTTTTGCTTCTTCTCCTTTTGGTGTGTGTAGCTTTTTCTTCTTCTTATTCCTTGTTGTGTGCAAATGTTTTTTTTCTTCTTCCTCCTTGTGGGGTGAAAATGGTTGCTTCTTCTTCTTCTTCATAAGGGCTTTAGGAATTGAACACATAGGTTTTGTTTGTTGGTAGAATTTCAAGGAAAAGCAATTTACAAGGGCATCTGAGAGTTCCATGACAACAAAAGGTGACATGGTGGTTGATTGTGGACTGGCCATGCCAAGACTCGATGATTTCTTCATTTTCTTTGACTCTCTTTGAAACATAATTCCTTCTTAATATTGAAAACTTAAACCCTATGTAAAAGAGTTTATTATTTGTGTAATTGGATACAACTTGATTTATTTCTCTTTCATCTTTTGTTTCATGCAAGGAAATATAATCACAATCACCATCAATATTTTAGTCTATACATACTTTGACGATTAGTATGTTGTATTCTTGTGGACTTAAGTTGTATGAGGATGCACTCTAAGTTTTTGGGGCACATTTCCAAGTTCCAAGGAGAATTTCGGGAAAGGATTTCATAGAAAGGTTGAGACCAAAGCCTCTACACAACAAGTTTGCGTTAGAACTTACGTGATTCAATCACACAATGACTTTACACAAAGCCTTTTTCCTAAAGTTTTTCCCTAAGGAATTTCCATGTGCACGAAATTACAAGTTTTTCCCCACATAATTTTCCTAAAGCATGAAATTATGCAAAGGTTTTCCACAAAGGAATTACCTAAAGAGTCCTCATGAACAAATCACATAATGCTTTTACACGAGCATTTACATGACACATTTATGTGAAAGGCATTTACGCATTTACGTGAAGGCATATTCAAGTTCACATTTATGCGAAGGCATATTCAAGAAATAGCTTCATGGAAGGCATTAAAACTCATACACCTCTTCATCTACAACAACTATAGGTACCTAGGGGTCCCGCTCAACTGTCACATTCACCCCCGTAGTTTTGTGACAACAATAAAAATAAATCATGGTTGAGAGGACTTGATGTATGCTCAAAAGGGTCTACTGCACATTTCCTACAATGTTGTAGTTAACATCACAATTTGCATTTTCACTCTCACAATTTTGTTTGGACTAAGATGTAGGATTTTTGGCAACAATTTGGTTTCGGTTTAACCGGTTTCGCCTTGTCCAAGCCAAATCGGTTAAGCCTTAACCGGTTTGGGCGTTTCCAAACTTGAATTGAACTGATTCCTAATAGATTTGTTCAAACTGATTAACCCTAATCCGGTTTAGGAATCAATTTAACCAAACTTATTAAGGTTTATCCAGATTGGTCCAAATCAATTCAGTTCAGCTTGAGCCATACCAAAATAAGCTTAAACCCATTAAAGATGCTCAAGCCTAAACCGAACAGAAACAAACGGCCAAACGGTTTAATGGTTCAGTTCAAGCTTGAGCCGATCCGTTGTCGATTCCTACTAAGACGTATGGATGAAAGAGACAATGAAGTATTCATAGCTCAAAAATAAGTCTGATTAGTACTTAAAGCACTCAGAATGGAGGGTTTAAAGCGAGCTTCTATGCAAAAGCTCGATGGAGGTTAATCTAAAGTTGATGATGACTATGTGCGAAAAGGTAGAGATTGCAAACAAACATCATCTAGTCAAGCATTTCTTGTAAGCTTGCATAATACAAGCACAAGTTTAACCTAATGTTGGCAAATTCTATAGTAGATCTAGAAAAGAGTAAGCATAATATGAACCATACGTACCATATGCGCATTCACATTCGAGTATAGTAAAACACCTTTGAAGTACGTAAATACCATACTTTTGTATTCATTATTTACAATAAGGCAAAACATTTTTGAAGGTAAAACAGTTAGAAAAACATATTTGAAAACGTCAAACAAAAAAAAACAAATGATGTTTTCATAATATACACACTCATTTGCAAACGTATGAAAACAAATGTTTGAGCATAAGAATGTGAATACTACGTTCTATGGGGTCAAGTAAGTTGAGATGCATGTTCTTAGGTATTTCAACATCAAGTAAGAGGCAATCGTAACCGCTAATTAAGGTTTGAAGGACCTCAACATGTGTTGTGTTTGTATCTACTTGCTTAGAAGCACATGAGATTATATCTCCATTGGACTATCCATTGGCAAATTAAGTCCTTTGATGGTTTCATTGGCATCTCAATGTTGTATTATTCGTATAGTTCCTATCGACATGAAGTTTTGCAACCTCTCTACAATTTTCGACGTCCCTCTCTCAATAGAGATTCAAGAACATAAATCTCTTGCCCTCTTTATATCTCTCCCTAAACATTCAGAACTCTTCTTCCCTCTCTCCCTCTCTGTGTCAAAGATAAAATTTCCCGTTGTTTGGTGTGCAACCAAAATGCAAGAAAAGATAAAGGGTTGAATATGTAGTGCACATTTCTAGTGGTGTGAAAATGTTTTTGTCTGCTATGTGAAAGCTTAGCCCCTATATATATAGTTTGCAATATTTTATATAGTTTTCCAAGGGCAATGGAATGTCGACATAATAGAGGCACCTAATCGGACAGCCTCAATATGTGCACATATATACATAAATATTATTATATAAACATATATACATATATAGATATTAGATATATATGTATTATTATACATATATATATGAGAGAGAGAGAGATTATCTATCGACATATGTATATATGTGGCTTATAATCTATAGATTATATAAATGTGTGTAATGTGCCTATAAATAGGCAAAGAAGAAAAGGACCCAAGAAGCACGTAAACAAACAATCTACAAACGAAGACCATAACGTTAGAAGCGAGCGATGGCAGATTGTGTAAGTACAGACACCCGAGATTGCATAGACAAGACAGTGGCACTCAATCTGAAGCTCGGGGGTATCGCGGTGATTCTGGTGGCGAGCAGCCTGGGCGTTTGCATGCCCCTCCTCGGCAGCACGTTCGCGTTCCTCCGGCCCGACCGCGACTCCTTCTTTCTCGTGAAGGCATTCGCGGCCGGGGTCATCCTCGCGACCGCCTTCGTCCACATGCTCCCAGACGCGTTCGAGACACTCGGCAATCCTTGCTTGCCCGAGAACCCGTGGGGCAAATACCCGTTCGCCGGGATTATCTCCATGTTCTCGGCCCTCCTAACCCTCCTCGTCGACTCCTGGGCCAATGCCCATTACCAAAACAAGCGCAAGAACAAGCTAGCTTCTTCAAATGATGATCATAATCTTCCTCCTCCTCCTCCTCCTCCTCCTCCTCCTCCTCCTCCTCCTCATACTACCACTGATGTTTCATTGGAGAAACAAGCTAATTTCCCCATTCATTCTCATAGCCTGATGGTAGCCATCACCACCCCTGAAGATGATGCCATGAGCATGCAAATTCGGCATCGCATTATCTCTCAGGTAGTAAGTTGTGTGTGTGTGTGTGTGTGTGCATATTTAGTCTCATGTTTTACTGAATTGTGTGTGTGAATATTTAATCTCATGTTTTACTCAATTGTCTCTTAACGTTTTGGCTATCTCCCCTACCACCCCCTTCACACCTATTTAAAGGGTATTTTGGGTAATTAAGAAAAAAGGGTGTTGTTGTCTTGTAATTTTCAAGGCCTCAAGATTCAAGGCTGGTACGTGGAATCTTTTTCCCTACTCAAAAATATCTTACGTTTTCTCCCATTTCCCCAACTACCCCCTTCTGACCTAGGGTTATTTTGGGGAATTAAAGAAAAGTTGTTGTTTTGTATTTTCAACGCCTTTTCAAGAGTCAACGTTGATACTTGGAATCTCTTCCTTACTGAAAAATATGAGACTTTTTCTTGATGTCCCCAACTACCCCTTCTGACCTAAGGGGTATTCTGGGTAATTGAAAAAAAGTTGTTGTTTTGTATTTTCACGGCCTCAAGAGTAAAGGTTGATACTTGGAAACTTTTCCTGCTAAATAATTTCCGAGGTTTTCTCTATTTCCCCAACTACCCCTTCTTGACGTATGGGTATTTTGGGGAATTAAAGAAAAGTTGTTGTTTTGTATTTTCAAGGCCTCAAGAGTCAACCTCGATACTTTGAATCTTTTTCCCTACTCAAAAATATCTGACTTTGTAGTTCAACTCTTCTTTGGGGGCATGTGTGTGTATATGTGTGTTTTGTCAAATTTTTAAGTGTCTATATTTCATCAGAAAAGTCTTGTGGAAATGGGTTCGGCAACCCATTGCCCCTATGCATGGGGAAACATGTGGGAAAATGTCTTTGATCATAGGCAAACATGTGCAAAAGAAACAAGGTTCTTTCCCACCTAGGAAAATGGGTGGATCCCATATGCCTTACTCCACCTATGAAAGTTCTCTATGGTTACTTTGTCATTTTTATATTTTCTTGGTTTGGGGCTTGGGTTAAAAATCATTTCTTTGTATATAGGTGCTAGAGGCTGGAATAATTGCTCATTCAGTGATCATTGGTATTTCAATGGGAACCTCAGAGAGCCCATGCATAGTGAGGCCATTATTAGCAGCTCTAACATTCCATCAATTCTTCGAAGGTGTCGGACTTGGTGGATCCATATCTCAAGTAAAAAAACTAATACTTTATATTAATCTATGGAAATCAAAATATGCTAAGTAAAATGTGTATATGTATGCAAATGTTTTATGTGTCTTCCATCTGTGTAAAAGACATTGTTTTTGCAGGGTGGATTCAAGACATTAGGAAAATTCCTTATGGCTTTCTTCTTTTCAGTAACAACACCATTGGGTATAGCTATTGGGATTGGAATAGCATCAACCTATAAAGAGAATAGCCCGACGGCTCTATTGGTGGAGGGAATATTCGATTCCATTTCAGCTGGCATTCTCATATACATGTCTTTGGTAGACCTTATCGCCACAGATTTCTTAAGCCAAAGGCTTCAAACCAACTTTAAACTACAACTTTACTCCTATGGTGCCCTCTTTTGCGGTGCAGGATCTATGTCTTTACTTGGATATTGGGCTTGATCCTAACTCGACACCATCACTATCAATCATCTTCATCAATATTTCTTATGGCATTTATCCTAAGGGTTCAAATGTTGATTTTTTTTTGTGGAAAGAAGAATGCAATTCATGTATTTCTTAATCCCTATGCAAGTATGATATAGATTGGAGTACCAAATTCATTGTAAACATAACATAAACATTTTTTGGATTGAAAATGGGATCAAATAAAAAGAATGGATGTAAATTATATGGTGATTATGAAAATAAAGGGGGCTTTATGTTCAGGATAACCAAATAGGACTAAAGATGAGTGAACCCTAGTCTAGTTGTTGAGCCTCTAGTTGGGTAGCATGGACCTGATTTAAGGTAGGTTAGGTAACAATGAGGTTGTCAATAGCTGAAGATGACATGTGGCACATGGCCAACATGCCTACGATTGAGGGCAACATTGCCTTGGTCATCATAGGTCTCCTACATGCCCTCATGATTCACGACCTTGTGATTTTCAATTTGTTCTTGTAGCTTGAGCATTTGAATCTTGGAATGAGAAAATTGAACCATGAGCACTCTTCCTCATTTTATAGCTTTTTGGATTTCTTTCATCAGATTAAAAAGGATTCTCTCTTTTCAACATGCACCATTAATTTTTCTTTTGAGCACACCCTTAAGTCATTATATGCATGGGAGCCTAGCTTCAACAAAATATATGTTGACTTACATGCATTTACCACAAAGTACACACTTCCTTATTGTGGATTATAACTTGTCTTTTCCCTTAAGTCTCCTTTAGTGAGGTTTTGAGCCCATTTGTTAACAATCTTCTTCTTTCTCTTTTTATTCTAGTGGCCACTTAAATTAGAATCTTGAACCTACAACTTTTATTTTTCCCAATTTCCTTTCTTTGCACATGTCACGTTCTGACAATGGTCTAACAATCCCTTAACTTGCTAAAAGTTGAGTCTTGTTCTTTCTTAGAAATTTGTACCACATACATTTATAGTGGTCACTCCTTTACCCTCACACTAAGTAAGTAGACATAATACATTGTTCATTATTCCTTACACGTGCATACCACTTATGAATGTATTGAGTACATTGAGGAGCTATGAGTTAGGGAATAAATATGAGAAGATAGATGGGAATAATAGATAGATTATAATATTGTATATTTACCATCTTTGGCTTAGAAGGATGAATGCTTAGAAATATACTCGCGGTCGGTACTTGTATGGCATCAAATGGGCAGCACGAAGTGAAGTGGGAAGGGGAGGTTAGTGAGGTGGGGAGATGCACTCAAGATGAAAAGATTCATAAAAATGTGAGAAGTCTTCATTCTTCTTGTGTCATCGACGTATAGGATCAGATAGATCCTTCACTTGTCGGCCAATTGCCGAACATACATGCATGGGTTGGAGTCTGTTCTGTTGTATCCAAGCTGCCGTATGTAGGAGTCAAACTTCGGGTACCACATTCTCGGCGCTTGTTTTAGGCCATATAGACTATTCTTTAGTCGACATACGAGGTGACTGTCCTCCCCTATCGCCGTGAAGCCTGTCGGTTGAGACATGTATATGTCTTCTTCCAGATCTCCGTGTAGGAATGTCGTCTTTACGTCCATCTGCTCGAGCTCTAGATCTTCTATCGCCACGACTCATAGTAGGAGTCAGAGGGTGGTCATCTTGACTACTTGTGAGAATATCTCGTCATAGTCGACCCTGTATTCCTGTTTGAATCCCTTTGCGACAAGTCAAGCTTTGTACTTGGGTTTCTCTGAGTCGGATACATACTTGTATCGGAAAACCCATTTGCAAGGTAGCGGCTTCCTTCTAGCTAGTAGTTCGACCAGCTCCCATGTCTGATTCTGATGAATCGAGTCCATTTCGGATTTCATGGCTTATAGCCATATTTCAGCGTTCTTTGCGGCCATAGCTTCTTCATACATGCTTGGTTCGCCTGCATCCGTGTAGTTGACATAGTCAAGGCCTGGTTGATAAAACTCCGTTTGCCTTCGAGCTCGTCCAGATCTCCTAAGTGCCGTAATATCTGGTTCGGATCCTTCGATCGGTATTTGTTGAACCAATTGTGTCAGCAGTCTTGTTAGGTGTCCCGCCCTGAGTTTGGGATTTTGGCAGTGTCTGGTTGTCCTCCCCTGTGGTTGTCGTCGACTCATTTCTGACTTGTCTCTTGGTGACTTTGCCTTGATTGATCCTTGTCGATTCGGTTGTGTCTTTGAAGACTTTGTCTTTGAGTTCGACAATAGAACTAGTTGCCGATTCGGTGTCTGCAGGGAAGTTGGCAGCTTGTTGGAGTTCAACTGTTTGTTGAGTCTCTGAGTTAGCCCGTTGGGTCTGTCCTTCTACGACAGTGTTGTCCTCTTCGAAGGATGCCTTCTTACCAACTGTTTTCTGTTGGTTCCGCTAAGAGAAGATAGAGTCTTCATTGAAGACTACGTTGCTACTCCGGATCAATTTCCGGTTATCAAGGTCCCATTGCCAGTAGCCGAAGTCCCCATCGGTTCCATAACCGAGAAATATGCACTTTGTTGCATTGGGTGCCAACTTCGTCCTTTTGTCCTTGGGGATGAAGGCGTAGGCTTCGCATTCGAATATATGAAGCCTATCATAGGTCGGTTGTTTGCCTGACCATAGTGCATGTGGCACTTCGAGCCTGATTGCTCTAGATGGCGACAGATTTATCAGGTACACTGCCGTCTGCAAGGCCTCGGCCCAAAATTCCAGCTTCAGTCCCCATCACCCTCTCCTGGATCGTCCTGTTGATCCGTTCTGCCACTCCATTTTGCATGGGTGTGTAGGTAACGGTCTTTTGGTGTCAAATCCCTTTTCCAGACAGGTATTGTTTGAAGGATCAAGAGGTGTATTCACCTCCGTTGTCAGATCAGAGTGTCTTCACTCTATATTCCGACCGGTTCTTCACTTCATATATCCATCGAGTGAAGACCTCGAGCGCTTCATCTTTGGACTTGATGGAGTATGCCCTAACTTTCCGTGTACAGTCTTCTACGAATGTGATGAAGTACCGGGAACCTCCTAGTGATCACTCTGGCATGGGCCCACATATGTCTGTGTGCACGAGCTCTAGGGGCTATCGTACCATCTCGTAGTGGAGAGAGTGCGGACTTCGGGTCTATTTCCCACATCGACAATGCTCACAGAAGTCCGTCTTTGCCTGGAGTTTCGGAATGTAGCCGACCGACATCAGCCGATCAAGTCCAGTTTAAGAGATAGGGCCAAGTCGGCCATGCCATAAGTTCAGGTCAGTTTTCTCAGCTACGTTCACAGCCCCTTCAGGGTTGGTCACCATCAATGGGTACAGATTATTATACTTATGGCCACTACCGATTTTGAGGTTTCCTCGAGTGATCACCTATGTCAACTCATGTAGAGTCGTTCGATACCATTCTTCGGCTAACATGCCGATGGAGACCAGACTCCTCTTTAGATCGGGTACATGTCGAACACGGTGCAGGGTTATTGTGTTGTCATTTGGCAATCTGATAGGAACCTCCCCGGTTCCGGCTATCTCGCACTCCTGCCCATTTCCCAATCGGATTGTGCCGATGGAGTCGACTGAATAGTTCGAGAACCATTCGATGTTGGGGGTCACGTGAAATGTGATGCCAAAGTCTAGTAGCCACGTGTGTGCAACTTGTGCACTGTAGAGGACTTCTCTGATCATTGAGTCCTCTAAGGAGAGGATTTCTCCGGATCGGGTGTCGAAAACATTGATCTGGTTGCCGACTGGAGAGTGGTCCGAGTCAGAACGTCCCCGATTCCGCTCAGATCGCCGACCACTCTCTTTTCTTTTTATTGACCAACAGTCAGAAACATTGTGGCCAGCTTTCCTGCAGTCTGTGCAATACTTGCTTGATTGGCCCATTCTCGAATTTGACCACTGTCGATCACCCCTTGTTTTCGATTGGCTGTAGCGTCGACCGGTTTTGTCGGCTTGTTCTTTCGTTCGACTTTGTCAGTCGAACGACTCGGTCAAGTGATGGGCTTCTGCCGACTCATCGATGGTTAGTCCCATCGATTTTCGCCTAATGTCCTCTGTGAGTACTTGGCCGATTGTTTCATCCAAGTTTAGGATCGGTCAGCTATTGGCGTATGTCGTGCAGAATACCTCCCAACTCGCCGGCAAGCTCGACAGGAGGGCAAGGGCTTTCACTTCTTCTTCGAAGTTGATCCCTTGTGATGAGAGCTCAAACAACACTCGGCTGAAGGTGTTGATGTGGGAGGTCGCCGTATCAGTCTCTTTCATCTTCATATTGAACAGTTGTTTGATCAAAATTAATTTCGAAGATGAGGACTTCTTCTCATAGACGGTCTGTAGTTTCTCCCACAATGAGAACGTTGTCGTCTCTTTCGCCATGCTAAAGTGAATGTTTTTGGCTAGGTGCATTCGGATGGTGGATCGTGTTATTTCGTCCACTGATCTCCACTCTTCTACTGTCATCGAAGCAGGCTTTTCGTTGTGCCAAATGGCTTCAACCTGTCTTCGGATGATCAGCACATCCTGCATCATCTCCTTCCATAGGGCAAAAAAATTCCGTCGAACTTTCTGATTTCAACTCCTGTTCCAGATGTTGAAGTCATATTCCTTTTATGAAAGCAAGATTTCTAACCTGGCCTTTTCCACTCAGCTTCTTCTGTTGTCTGTTGTCGTCGTGTAGCAAAGTCGCTCTGATACCAGTTGTGGATATATAGATAGATAGATAGATAGATATGTATGTATGTATGTATACGTATGCGGAAAACGTTTGAGGACATGTTCACTTATGCACAAAAAACAACACACACAGAAAATACAGTGAATCGAGACTTAGACAGTAAATAGAGCTTTCATGGAAAGCTTCTTATTACTTCATTCTCTCTTAGAGATACAATACTCTTCTCGTCATCACACATTACAATGTTACGTATTCGCTTATATATTAAGCCCTAACTTATTAACGAGTTCACACTTGAACGGATACAATTTGGGAGGAGTCGGCCTTTTATGCCAACATATATATATATATATGAAGGGTTACAGTGGTCAACATGAAATGTTCATGCAAGAAACCATAGAAATTGTTGGAGAGATAGAAAAGATCTCATGTGATTGGATAGATGCATGCACTTTCATAATCTTGACAAACAATGGATGGAGAATATTTTTAAAAAGCACACACATTGAAAAGGCTTGGGAATACATATGAATATGAATCCTAACTACCCTCATTGAGATTATGTCAAAAGGTTGAAGTCATGAGACTCGTGGCGAGGTCTATGCTTTCGTCGCAAAGATCATGTTACCTCTCTTCCAATGTCCTATTAATCCTAATAGCAGTCGATATGGGACATCGGTGTTACCACGCTCGCACATCCTGCGCGTTGTAGGGGACTTCACCGATCGAAGTGCTTTCCAAGAAGAGAACTTCTACGAACCGGGATTTGGCAACATTGACTTGATTTCCGATAGGAGAACGATTCAAATCAAATTGACCTTGTGTCCGATCAAATCATTGACCGTTCTCCTTTCTTTTTATTGAAGAGTATTTGGAAATGTTCTGGCCGGCCTTTCTACAATGTGTGCAGAAGGCGTTCGACTGACCATTCCTTGATTTTGACCTTTGCCAGTCGTCCCTCCTCTTCGGCCGACTAGTACTTCTATCAGTTCTTCCGACTTGCTCAGTTGAGTGGTGAGCTTCTAACGAATCATTGATGGTGAGGCCCATCGATCGTCGCCGGATGTCCTCAATTAGGACTTGTCTAATTGTTTCGTCCAAATTGAAATTTGGACAACTGTTAGGGAATGTCGTGCAGAATACCTCCTAGCTTGCTGACAAGCTCGAAAGGAGGACAAGGGCCTTTAAAACTTCTTCTTCAAAGTTAATCCCTTGGGAGGAGAGTTCAAACAACACCCGACTGAAGGTGTTGATGTGGGAGGTCGTCAAATCCGTCTCTCTCATCTTCATATTTAACAACTGTTAGATCAATATGAGCTTCGACGAGGAGGATTTTTTCGCATACAAGGCATGTAACTTCTCCCACAATGAGAATGTCGTCGTCTCCTTTGCCATGCTGAAGTAGACATTTTCAGCCAAGTGCATCCGAATGGTGGACCGTGCGATTTCGTCCATCGATCTCCACTCTTTGGCAGACATCAAAATTGGTCGGGTTCTATGCCGGATGGCTTCAACCTGTCTTGCATCATTTATTTCCATAGGGTGAAGTTCTTTCCGTCGAACTTCTGGATTTCCACACTTGTGACGGACTGTTTCACTATTTTCTGGGAAGTAGATGTTGATGGCCTAGTCTTTTCTTTCAGCCAGTTATTTTCTCTTCTCAATTTTTTGTTGTTCTTTGCCGCCGGATAGCAAGGTCGCTTTGATACCACTTGAAGGAAATAATAAGAGTTGTTGCAACAGAAGAATATGAGGACCTGCAAGTTAGTGTTAGACAAACAACACAAATAATTGGAGAAAGCACATTATGCTCAATAGGCAAGAAAGAATAACATAGTTGAGCTTCAATGGTAGACTCTGATTATTCTCTCCAAAAGCTCTCTCCCTTTTACAACATCTCAATTGGGTTTATATAGTAAAGCCCTAACTGGGTAACGTATTCACACTAGAGATACAAATTGGGTGGAGTCAGCCTTTTATGCCAACATTAACTTCATGACAACGCTAACACTTATCTTCATGTGCTCTTTGGCACTAATCCCTTCATAGAACTTGGGAAGTGTATGATGGGTGGAAAGTGGGGAAGGTGTGGATAGCGTAGAAGGCGGAATTGAGTTGTTGGTGTCCTGTTGACTTCCAAGGGAGCTCATCAACGCAATGAACCAAGGTATGCACCGTAGTCATATAGGGTGATTCCAACTTGTCATCACTTTTTCAATAGTGTAATTGGATGTGGATGTCATCCCAACTTGTCATCACCCTTGTCATCCAAGGGCCTGTAGGCCATCTTCCTACTCTTAGTGTCCTTCTTGGCAAAATGACAAATCAACTCCAAGAGCATAAAAAATTGGACACCTGTACTCTAGGTCTTCTTACGTTTGGTAAGACACAAAAGTAAGGAGAGAATAGAGTCATATGTATATTGGAACTATAACACTAGGTAATTGAAGTTATAACGCTAGGTCCTAGTTTCAACATCAACCGTGTATATGTTGATATGTACACATATACAACCATCTTTGATATAACCATTTGGCCCATTTATAAAATACAATTATTATTTATGTATCTTTGGTTGGGAAAAGCTTGTTTGAATATAAAATGGAACACTATCATGGTATAAGAGTGCACTCGCTTCTTGGATATGCAGAGGTTGGTTAAAATATTCATGGCACAATTCTTCAAAAACAATGACATCATTACTTTGCTTTTTGCATTTATCATCTTGATAGAATATTAGAGAAAGCTCCCTTCTTTAATAGAGAACTTCTGTGTAAGATATTTAAATTCTTAGCAAGAATATCAATGCTAACTACATGTGAAAAAGGAAGAAGTTATAACAAGAAATTATATCAGAATAGTTCTATAAACACGGAAGCTTTATCTGCTTCTAGATATCTATCTATACATGGCAACCTTACGAGAACCTTTGATCAACATTTGGCCTTGCTATGAAATCCTCCTTGCATGTACACTTTCCATGCTCAAATATGTGGATGTGATTTCCATCTTTTATATGAATCTTGCATTTTTCCATCTTTGATACAAGCGATATGGCAACATGGCAGTCTATACAAACATTCGTCTTTTTTGTAATTCGTATAGGCATGTCTTTAGGTAAATTTATCAATGCACATGAAATTGCCAACATTTCACTATGTCCACAAAGCATGTATTCATTCTTGTCCTCGTATGAAACTGCCTCTAACACCCAATGCAAGCACGGTGAGTAGCCCACATCTAGTAGTTTTTGCCGAATGTCTTCAAGTTTATCATATACATGTTCATTCAAAATAGGATTCTTCTCTTGTATACCAAATATATGTTCATATCCATGCAAATCAGTCCATGAACATAGTTCAGATACCTTCCATGCTTTATTTTTCACTCTCAAAACCTCAATTTCGTCTATCTCCTTATGCAATCCAGCATTTGCATATACATTTTCCATAGTGACATATGCAACACCACATTTCTCATCCAACTCTATTGATTGATCAAAGGCCCATCTACCAAGCTCCACATTTACCCATTTACGACAAGCACTCAATAGTGTCAACCATAGTTGAAGACGATCAACATATGGAATTTTTTCAATCATAACTATTGCTTTTTCAAAACGACCAACTCGGCCAAAAAGATCAACCATACAATTGTAGTGTTCTAAGGTTGGAGTTAAATGGTAGACACTGTACATATCATCAAACATCTTTTGCCCCTTTTCTACTAGACCAGCAAGACTACACGCATTCAATATGACAAGGAATGTAGCCACATTTGGTATGGTTCCTTCTACTTTCATTCTATTAAATAGGTTCAAAACTTTTTCAGCCTGACTTAATTGGCCATAACCAGCCATTAACGCATTCCAACATATCACATCCTCTAATTTCAGTTCATCAAAGAGTTCTTGTGCTTTTGCTAGCACACCACATTTCACATACATGTCCACAATTGTCGTACCAAGAACCACATTTTTTTTCAATAGTTTCTCACTTCTTGCTCTCATATATATCTCTTCCCCTCTCTTCATACATCCTAAACTACCACAAGCTTTCAGTATGCCCACAAATGTGATTACATCTGGGGAATGTCCTTCATCTTGCATTTGCTTGAAACATGTAAGTGCCTCATGACCATGCCCATGTTGGGCATATCCAATAATCAATGCATTCCAAGTAGCTACATTCCTTACTGGGATCTCATCAAAAACTTTTTGTGCTTTAGCCATCATGCTACATTTAGCATACATGTCTACCAATGTTGTTGCGAGCACAATGTCTTTTTCTAATAATCCAAGTTTACTAACCTCAAAATGTATCTCCTCTCCCACATGAAGAAATTGTATGCTTCTACATGCTTTCAAAACACAAGTAAAGGTAATTGTGTTAGGAAAAAGACCCCTATCTTGCATTTGTCTGAAGCATTTTATAGCTGTTTCATTGAACCCATGTTCAGTGTATGCAGAAATTAGTGCACTCCATGTTGCCACATCTCGTAGAGGTATCTCATCAAATACTTCTTGTGCTTTTTCCAGCATGTTACACTTTGCATACATGTCCACCAATGCAGTGCCAAGATTAACACTTTTTCCCAACAATCCTTCCTTTCTAACCTTGGCATGTATTGCTTCTCCAATCTCAACACGTCCAATTATGCCACAAGCTTTCAAAACACAAACAAAGATACCCGAGTCAGGTGAAACACCTTCATTTTGCATTTGCATATAAAAATTGAGAGCTTCGTCTCCGAGTCCATGTTGGGCATATCCCGATATAAGTGCACCATAAGATACAACATTTCGAACCGGAAGCTCATGAAATACACTTCGTGCTTTTTCTATCATTCCACATTTGGCATACATATCAATCAACATTGTGCCTAGTGCAACATTTCTCTCCAAAAATCCACGACTTAGAACCTCTTTATGTATCTCCGCTCCCAACTCAAGGAATCCTATGCGACTACAAGTTTTCAATACACAAATGAAAGTAACTGCATTCGGAGAGATGCCATCTTCTTGCATATGTTTGAAGCATTGAAGAGATTCACCATCAAGTCCATGTTGTGCATACGCTGAGATAAGTGCATTCCAAGTTACAACGTTTCTTATTTTAAGTTCATCGAACAATTTTCGTGCTTCAATAAGGCTGCCACATTTGGCATACATGCTAAGTAAGGCATTGCTGAGGCAAATGTCTTCTTTGTATAGATCTCCTTGAAGAATTTCTCTATGTACCAATCTAGCTCTATGCAAATCCCTCTGTTTTCCACATGACCTGATAATATTTAAAAGCGATTCACGATTACGAAGATCAATACAGATCTCTTCATCTCCTTGCGTAGATGATTGAACAGGGAGCACACCATCTCCCCACCAAAAGCTGGGCTGCTTCGAATATCTTATGGGCGATGGGTCTTTTCTCTCTCTATTGCTCTTGGGTGACGCATTGGGACCGTTGCAGTGCGTTGCAAGGCTTACCTTGGCCAAAGGATTGTGGCAAAGCTCCGAAGGATCGGTTAAGAAGCTCTGAGACAAGAAATGCCCGGCTTGGAAAGCCATGAAGGCTTTCTAGCCTGAGGTTAAGGATGCTCGTCTTGAGCACCATCCTTCATAGCTCGATTTGTGGAGAGTCTATGTTCTGACAGTGGACACCTATCCTGTCCTGTCTGTACCAGGCTACAAGCATGTCATCCTACAGAGAGAGTTCACATTCTGTACATATATCCAAAGGATATATGTATACAGTATGGATGTATCATGTATATATGTATGTATGTATGTATGTATGTATGTATGTATGTATGTATGTATGTATGTATGTATGTATGTATGTATGTATGTATGTGTATGTGTATGTGCATGTATGTATGCATAATGTATATGTATGTATATATTCCCATCACAAGAAGATGATGGAGTCTTTCGATTTCGATGATGAGTCCCGCTCCGATCAGTTAGCTTCTTCCCGATTTCGCTCGAGTTTTGAATGAGTAGGGGGTTTTGGCGCGGTCACGCACATGATATGCCTCCCTATCCATGATATGAGTTTGCCTACTGCAATGGCTATTGTTTAATAGGTTTTGATTCTCCTTATCATCAAAAGCCTCGGGCTACTTTGTATCATGCCAGTTAGTGAAAATCTTGTTTACGTTGATATTAGGTCGAAGAAGAGAGCAATATATCACAAACGTCCTAACAATGGAGCAAGTGCAACATCCCTAAACTATACACCAGTTGCAATCCAAGAGAGAGAGAGAGAGAGAGAGAGAAACCAATGGCGTTCCAATCGTGGTGTTAGAGCGTGTTTTTTTATGTATCTTTGCACTCAAGCCTCTGTTTTTTATGATCTTTGGCCCTTGCAAAGCTCATTCAAAGAGGTAACCAAAGATTTTTCAAGTGAAGTTTTGTGGCCATTACAAAAGGTTACAAGGAAAATCGACTCCGTCTCAGGTTTGTTTTCAATATACGTTAGGATGTCTAACACAACAACAAGAAGCGGCTTGATGTTTCTCGATGTGTGTGGAAGTGATGATAGTTGTGAAAATTTCAAACAACAAAATGTATTGATTTTATGGATCATAAGAATACATCATATGTTACAATTGTTGGTGACAAAGACGTTGATGTTGGCAACCTTGTGTGATTTTGTTAATGCTTTGCTTTCAAATTTTATTAAAAAAATAAGAAAGATGCTAAGGAACATATAGAAGAGGCTGTTGTGGGGGTGATGATAGAGACCAAGTCCATGTTGGCAACACTTGACAAGTCTTATGACCGCGGTGTTATTTTGTATTTCACTTTTAAACTTCCTTTAGTATCATCTATTAAACTGTGGTTCAATTCATTCATAACGCCTAATTGTGTTGAGCATGTATATGCCAGTCCAAGAGGTTTCTTGATGTGGTTTTCCGATTGTCAAAACATTGTATTGCTTTGATGGCAAAGGTACCAATTTTTTTATAGAAGATTAGTGCATGTGATGAAATGAGTTCTCATGGTTTATTGAAACAACAATTTCCAAATTGGGTTGTTGAGAATCGAACTCAACTTCCCATAGGAATAGTGTTCACACTAGGCGGTGGACAACTTATTAGGACATTTCAGTAATTAGTAGAAAGGGCATTTGCCCTAGACTAGTTGGTATTTAAACCAACCTTTTGTAACTTAGTTGTAGTTGGATGTAATATACACTTTCCTTGTTTAGAGCTCTCCCTCTCACTCTCTCTCTTGTCTTACTGCACACACACATACACAAAGTTCCCTTCCGTTGCACCATCCACCACTCTCATTTTTTACATGGGTGATTGTTGATTGTTGTAACTCATTCTTTTGGGAATGGTTACCAAAATTAATGTCTTGAATTGGTAAAGTTTTGGTTGCTCCTATGTTAATTCCTTGAACAAATGTAGATTTGTAATGTTATGGGACATGACTTGCAAACTTCATTTGGTCGATTTGGATATTTTATGACTGAATGCCAATATCATGGTGACCCATACACATAAAACTATGTTAGAGAAAAAGTTGAAGAAGATGTTGAGAAGAATATTGTTTTATCAATTGTTGATATGGTCTTGGATGAGGGAACATATAATGGGTTAGAGCGAGATTCTAATATTCATAGTCGTGGAGGTGTTGGGGTGGATAATCGAGTACATACTATTGTAGAACCAGATGTCGTTGAAGATCAAGTGTGGCATCAAGTGCAACATAAGATATAAGGAAAAGGTGTTGCCATCAAAGGGACACAATTAGTGCTAATGGTACTTCATTACCTATTGAGAGATCAAGCTCAACTTAGTTTAGTTAGTTAGTCAACCATGTAACTTCGTAGTTGCCTAGATAGAATCTAATTAGAAGTGTTGACTATAACACCTTACATAGGACCTTGTACGTAACTGGGATATTCTAGATCCTCCACTCCCAAGTACATTTAATATAGGACTTACACTTTTGTACCTATATTATTCTCACACATGTGCACCCTTGCACATGAGATCTATATATACTTCATTGTAGGTATTTTTGTATTTGATGATGATAATCCTAAGTTAATGTAGATTTAATCATCCCGCATCTTGTGTTGTTCATAAGTGTTAACTTCCTCTCTCTCTCTTCCTTTCACACACATACACACACATATCACTTAATCTTCCGCTTATCAACTAATCACATAATTAGGTACTAATTAACCCGTATTTAATCAGCTAATTCTTAACATGGTATCAGAGCGTGTGGTTTAGAAAATCCACTAAGCCCACCCGACTCCATGATTGTGTGTTCGAGATGTCGACGACAAAATCCGGCTATCTACTACCGTAGTGCCGTTATGTAGCACGTGTACATGATCGAAGGAAGAAAAGCAAAGAAGAGAAGAAACTAATCAATATGAACACACAAATGGGTAGCTCGCTCCCTAGTGAAAAGCTAGACCGGAGCAATTATTCATCTTGGGAGTACAAGATGACCCAATACCTTGTCGGCCAAGGCTATTGGGGCTACATCAACGACGCACAAGAAAATCGACCCAACTCAAAGAACGCCGACTACGCAACATGGGAGAAAGCGGTGATTCGAGTCATGTATTTCTTGACAACATGTGTCCATGACCACATGCTTAGCCACATTCAAGACGCCAAGACACCTAAAGAAGCGTGGGCGAACTTAAAGAAAATGTTTGCCACCAACACAACCGCCCGAAAGCTTCGGCTCCGACAAGAGTTGAACAACATTCGGCAAAAAGACATGTCAATGTCAGACTACACCGCCAAGATCAAGAGCATTTGTGACTCGCTTGGCTCCATCAAAATAAACGTCGAGGAAGATGAGATGGTTCATGTATTTCTTGACAACATGTGTCCATGACCACATGCTTAGCCACATTCGAGACGCCAAGACGCCTAAAGAAGCGTGGGCGAACTTAAAGAAAATGTTTGCCACCAACACAACCGCCCGAAAGCTTCGGCTCCGACAAGAGTTGAACAACATTCGGCAAAAAGACATGTCAATGTCAGACTACACCGCCAAGATCAAGAGCATTTGTGACTCGCTTGGCTCCATCAAAATAAACGTCGAGGAAGATGAGATGGTTCAAGTATGCTTGGGCGGCCTCGCACAACGATTCGACTCGTTGAGGACAACAATCTTGGCGAGGGAAATCCTCCTTCGTTCTTCGACCTTCAATCAATGCTAATGGTTGAAGAGAACCACGTCCAAACCAAAACCAATACATGGGAAGGACAAGTGTTCTTCTCAAATTCAGATGGTGGCCGAGGACGAGGTCGAGGCAGTAGAAGAGGTTGATTCGACCCATCACACGAAGGGAACTCAAACCTTCGACAACAAGATGGAAGCCATCAAGGAATCTTCAGAAGAAGGGGGAGCTTCTATAGAAGGTCGGCAAATGAGGCCCGCAACTTGCAATTATTGCGAAAAAATCGACCACACAAGGAGGAGTGCCGAAAAAGAAGAAGCGAGTCGGCTTCGACAAGTCGACAACTCACGAATTACGCCACCAACTCCGAATACGACGACTACGACAGACTATTCGTAATGATGCATAGAGCGAACTCTATGTCGGCCTCCAACTCCGCAAACACCTCCAATTCGGAAGACGTGTGGTTGTTCGATTCCGGTGCCTCACATCATATGACATCCCACAAACAGTGGTTCAATGACTTGCCTACATCATCAGATCAACCTGGCTTCATAGAGACGGGAGACGACACCACACATCCCATTCGGCACATTGACAATGTCCCATTCGGGAAAGAAGGCGAACAAAATTGCATCAAGAATTTCTTGCACGTGCCCACAATAATGAAGAATTTGGTCTTAGTCGGCCAAATCGTACAGCAAAGCATGCAAGTCCACTTCAATAACGAAGGTTGTTTCATCGAGAAAGATGGCCGACTCATAGCCATGGGATGGAGAGACGGTCGAATGTTCATCCTCGATTCGAACGAGGTGAAATCGGTCATGTATGCCGAAGGTCTCCACACCGACACAAACATCGAGTTGTAGCACAAAAGAATTGGCCACATAAACTTCCAACGGCTTCGAGCAATGCAATCAATGGGAGTCGTCATCGGACTTCCGACATTCGAGTCGAAACAAGTCAACCGAGTATGTGAAGCATGCCAACTGAGCAAACAACATCGACTCTCATTCCCAATGGAGAGCTATGCGAGCAAAGGCCTCCTCGACGTCATATACTCGGATGTATGGGGACCGGTTCAAACGCCAACGATCGGCAGATGCCGATTCTACATCACCTTCATCGACAACTACTCGCACTACATGTGGATCTTCCCGATGAAGAAGAAGAGTGAAGTGGTCTCCCACTTCCAAAAGCTCAAGGGCCAAATCGAAAAAGAAACTGGTCGGCACATTTGATGCCTACAATCGGACGGAAGAAAGGAGTACTTCTCCGATGAATTCACCTCTTACCTCCAAAGTGAAGGCATTCGGAGAGAATTCTCATATTGACACACATCCCAACAAAATGGAGTAGCCGAAAGGAAAAATCGGCAAATACTCGAGGTAGCATGCGTCATGATGCATGAAAAGCACATGCCGAATTTCTATTGGGCTGAAGCGGCATCCACGACCATCTATCTCATGAACCGGTGCACCACTAATGGAGTGCATGAGTTAACTCCATACAAGCTCCTCGTCGGAAGGAAGTCGATCGAATCGCACCTCAAGGTGTTCGGAAGCATTGCGAATGTACGCATCCCGAACGAACAACGACATAAACCTGACACAAAGTTGGGGGAATGTATCCTCATAGGATACTCATCCGAGAAGAAGGCATACAAGTGCTACAACCCTTCTACTCGAGCGGTTCGGGTAAGTCGAGACGTAGTCTTCGACGAGTTCGCATCCTCCGCTTGACCCGGAATCCACCGAACAAGAGGTAGAAGATGGAGATCGCTTCGAACACCTGTTCAAAGAAAGTCCAATTACGACAAGGCCTAGTGGGCCACAAGAGCCCCCATGCGACCCAAGCACGAAGTTGGAAAAACTCAAAGGTAAGATACCTGAATACAAAGTCGACCACCCCGACGACAGTGATTCAAATGAGTCAGCTCCCTCACTAGACAATGAGTTCGGTGTACCCATCATGCGGACACCCAGAGTAAAGAAGGCACTCACATCGGCGAGCGAAAAACTTTGACGCTCATCTAGAGCTAAGAACCCCGTCACTCGGCTCGACTACAACGAGTACATGGCCTCACTATGCCTTCGCGATGGAGGTAGCGGCCAAACAAGAGCACAAGAGCTCCACCGAAGCGGCACATAACCCACGATGGGTGGAAGATATTTCCACGGCAAAGACAGCCGAAGGCCGGACGGAAGACGCACAGAAGTCGACATCGAAAGCCGGACAACGCCGAACGCAGAACCGGATGTCAGATGCCTCACACTTGAGCTTGAGGGGGCATGTTGAGAGATCAAGCTCAACTTAGTTTAGTTAGTTAGTCAACCATGTAACTTCGTAGTTACCTAGATAGAATCTAGTTAGAAGTGTTGACTATAACGCCTTAAATAGGACCTTGTACTTAAGTGGGATATTCTAGATCCTCCACTCCCAAGTACATTTAATATAGGACTTACACTTTTGTACCTATATTATCTTCACACATGTGTACCCTTGCACATGAGATCTATATATACCTCATTGTAGGTATTTTTGTATTTGATGATGATAATCCTAAGTTAATATAGAGTTAATCATCCCGCATCTTGTGTTGTTCATAAGTGTTAACTTCCTCTCTCTCTCTTCCTCTCACACACATACACACACATATCACTTAATCTTCCACTTATCAACTAATCACATAATTAGGTACTAATTAACCCGTAGTTAATCACCTAATTCTTAACATTACCAAAAGGTAATTTGAGAATGAATGAGGGCTTCAAGAGAGATACTTGGCAAAACATGTATGAAATCGGAGATTATCTAGAACTAGTTATAGTTTGATTCTTGAAAAATGGTGGTGCAATCTCAATTTAATCAAGGATGTCATACTCATGGGGCTAGACAACAAAATTCTATGATTAGTGGAGGGGATGTAGTACACATAAATCATTATGTGGTTCTTGAACAAGCAATTAGTAACATTTATGCATATTGTTACTCGCAAAAGATGTTAACTGAATGTGCAAGGATCATCTTCTCGTACATATATAATATGGAAAACTTTAGTTAAATTAGGAATGGGATATGTTATGTGTAGTTGAATATAATGTGCCATGATTTAGCAGGATCTATGATATTTGTGTGGACATTACGCATATTATGTAGGTCAGTTATCATATCATTATTTAGGTGTAGTCATTATTATTCATGATTTGATTTGTCCACATTTGTCTATAATGATCCATATAGATGCTTTTTGGTAATGGAAGTCGAGTACTTCAATATTTTGATATGATTGGTCGGAATTTATAAACCCAACACTGTTAATAAACACATTCAATAATGGTCTTCTATGTATCCAAGGTTTTCACTAGGTCATGTTGGTTTGTTAATTGGTGATTTTAACATGTACATAGGTTGATGCATCATAATTTACTTCATGATTCTTGTTAATGGATTCTTTTGAGCAAGATGTTTGGGACAAACTAACATTAAAGATTTTAAGGTTGTATGTATGGAAATGGTTGCATAAATATAACATTGGATTTACATTTCAGACTATGAATATGCAATATCAGGAAGCATGGAGTAGGTTCGACCGAATGTAAGTTATGCATGATGAGTCCTTTTTCCTAGATATGCTTAGTATGTCAGTTGCGCAAGAGGTTGTATCATCATATCATTTTCCCCAAATGTTTCAAGTTTTATAAACATGTAATAGATATTTATAGAATGTTACTTGATAGTGTTCCTTTGGTATTTTCATAATGTCTTAATTCAAAGGGATGGCATGCATGGGATACAATAGTAAAAAACATTGATGATAATCATCATATGTATGGTTTGACCAATGCTAAAATATGTAAGCAATTGATTGATAAGTTTTCACATATTCTTACACGATACAATGTATTATTGATGCATAATCCACATGGTGAAGAGCCTTTAGATCTTCAAGTTCAATTAGAGAACACTGTGAAGAATTTGTATTGCCAAAGTTATCAAAAGGCAAGACTACACTAGTTATAAGAGGGGTTTATAGATAATCGGTCACAATATCATATGTTTTTTCAAGGATTAAGATGGTCATATGCTTATTCTAATGTGGTGCAAATTAAGATACAAGATGAGATTGTTATGGACCTAGTTATCACTTAGAATAGTTAGAGTAAAGAAAAAAGGAGATAAGGAGATAAGGAGCGACATGGCAAGTTGGTCGGTGAGAAGTTATGTGGATAGAAGGAAGAAGATTTTAGTTTTCTTAGGGAGTGCAGAAAATAGGATCGTCTTGTCATTGTTGTCATGTAGTTATTGTCTTTACATCATATTGCCATAACGAGAGGATGAGTGACGATCGTGTGGGGGCTGAAGCAAATATATGAGGGGATGAGGAAACATTTTATAATCATTTTGCTATTATTTGTACAGGAATTTGGTGGTAATCGACGAGATGGTTGATGTGGACTTAAGAAGCAAATTCTTTTGAGGGATAAGGATGAGTGAAGTGTCGAGAATCCAGACCGGCCACAACCAGCTTATCGTTCGGATGGTCGGGTGCAGGGAACGTAAGGTAGAATGCACTCAGATAGAGTACGCAAATAGAAATAGCACAAGAGACAAAAACACACGATCTTAACGTGGAAACCCGAAATGGGAAAACCACGGGGGTCCACAAACCCCGAGAAACAGAATCACTATGCTAAAAGGAGGAGTACAACTAGAAGCTCTGAGGCAACGACCTCAAGATTCTACTTTGTCAACAGACGGCTACACAGTTACACACTCTCTCACTCTCACTCACTTACTATTATGCAATTACAGAGGCAACGACCTTCTAAGTAACTTTTAATAATGATTGATCATCACATTATGATTGCCCTAAGTACTTATACTAGTACACCTTTTGGGTTATTTACAAGTGTAGCCCATAAGGGCATATTTAGACTATTTTCAAGTATAGTCTTCCGAGTTGGCTGTCTACATGATTTCAGGTTCGGCCGAGGCCCATCCGGTGGGACACGTTTCCTAACAAACTCCCCCTTCACTCCGGCATGGGGTACTGCACAGATCCGATCTTCCGTCGGCACGCGCTCAGCTTTTCGGCTGGTAATACTTTAGTCAACATATCTAATCCATTTTCGGTTGTGTGGACCTTCACTAGAGCGAAATCCCTTTCTTCTACCCTCTCTCGGAGCCAATGATACCTCAATTGGATGTGCTTTGTCCTCGAGTGGTAGGCGGCATTTTTTGCAAGGTGGATGGCACTCTGATTATTGCAATAGAGTCGGAATTCTTCCTGTCAAATTCCTAGCTCACTAATAAACTCCTTCATCCATACGATTTCCTTGCCGGCTTCCGCTACGGCCATGTAATCGGCTTCCATGGTCGACAACGTCACGGCCTTCTGCAACCTCGATTGCCACGAGACAGCTCCCCCTGCATACGTCATTACGTATTCGGACGTGGATCGGCTGGTATCTACATCAGCTGACATGTCCAAATCCGTGTAGCCTTCCAATGTGTGGTTACCTTAGTTGAAACGAAGACACACATTCGAGGTCCCTCTCAAGTACTGAAATATCCATTTCACGGCAACACAATGCTCTTTCCCGGGATTGCTCATATATCGGCTAACCACTCCGACGACGTATCCAATGTCCGGCCCGGTACACACCATTGCGTACATCAGGCTTCCAACCACCGAGGCATAGGGGACTTTCGACATCTTGGCCTTTTTGGTTTTCGATTTTGCACAATGATCTTTACTCAACTTGCAGTTCGTCGGCAGTGTCGAGCTGACCGGTTTCGCGCCTTCCATGTCAAATCTCTGGAGCACCTTTGTCACATATTTCTCCTGTGACAGCCATAGCAATTTCTTTGTTCTGTCCCAAATAATGTGCATACCCAGGATTTGCTTTACCGGACCCATATCCTTCATCGAGAATGACCCGTTCAAGGCCTTCTTCAGTGCTCGGATCTTAATATGGTCCCGTTCGACAATAGCATGTCGTCCACGTACAACAAAAGGATGAGGAAATCTCCTCCATCGAACTTCTTCACAAATACGCAATGATCGGCCTGCGTTTTGTGGTACCCGTTTTTGGTCATGAAGGATTCGAATTTTTGGTACCATTGCCGTGGAGCCTGCTTCAACCCGTACAGGCTCTTCCTCAATCGGCATACCGGGCTTTCTTTACCTTTCATTATGAATCCTTCAGGCTGCAGCATATATATCTCCTCTTTGATATCTCCATGCAGAAATTCCGTCTTGACATCCAATTGTTCGACTTCGAGATCCATGCTAGCCGCAATGCTCAACACGGTTCGGATGGATGTCATTTTCACTACCGGGGCAAATATTTCGTCGAAATCCACGCCCTTCTTCTATTGAAACTCTTTTACGACAATTCATGCTTTGTATCTGGGTGGATTTCAGCCATCTCCTGGTTTCAACTTGTATACCCACTTATTTCAAAGTGCATTCTTCCCATTCGACAACTTGATCAGTTCATATGTGTGGTTCTCATGCAAGGAATCCATCTCCTCTTGCATGGCACGTAACCACTCTCGGTTGTGGGTATCTTTCTTAGCTTCTTCGTAGCTTTCCGACTCCCCCTCATTGGTTAGCAGTACACGTTCTTCATCCAGAAATCTTCGCGGGGCTCTTCGCTCTCTAAGGGGGTATCTTCGGCCT